>NW_013546899.1:0-50172 GCF_000711695.1 Tilletiaria anomala UBC 951 | reverse complement strand
CAGTGCTTCTCCTGTCTTTCCGCATTCTTCCACTAAGATGGTATCTTCGTTCCTGCCCGCACGCCCCGCTACCTTTTTTTTACCTGTAGCTAGGCGTTTGAGACTGAGATGCATTAAAAAGGCCCTGCTCTTCGCCTTCCCTTCCTTGCTTCCCCATCCCTCGACATTGGCACACGCCTCCCCTGGCATCTGCTCCCCCCCTGCTAAAGCCATGTCGACCCACACAGAAAAGGACTTCGAGGCGGACCTGCCCGACAAGGACTATCTGGCCCACGCCAATGCGGCCGACTCGAGTGAGCTGGCCGATGGCAGCAGCTTCAATGAGATCCACTGCACCCGCTAGATCCAGTCCAACGTCACCGTCCTGCGCAAGCTTCGCAAGGGTGAAGAGTGGCTCGATCGTGTCGTCGGTATTGAGCTGCAGGGCATCGACTGGGTCCCCGACGAGGCAAAGCAACCGCCAGCATCTGGAACATCTTCCTCCTCTGGTGGAGCTTGAACGTGCACGTCAGTGTGATTCCCCTCGGTCTTCTTGGCGCCGAGTTTGGCCTGACTCTCGGTCAAAAAAAAATCGGCCACCTTGATTGGAAGAGTTGTCGGTGCCATCTGCACGGGCTACAACGGCACACTGCCCCCAAAGGTACGCGCATGTGGCGGGCTAGTCGGTTGTCGAGCAGCAGCGCCTGACTCTGTTCCTCCCCCCTCTGTGCAGCTCGGCCTGCGTCAGATTGCCGTGTCGCGGTACTCGTTTGGTTTCTGGGGCGCCAAGCTCTGCTCGGTTCTCAATATCATCATCGGCGGTGGATTCTTTGTCGTCAACCTGGTCGTCGTCGCCAGATGCTGAGTGCCGTGTCGGACTACAGCATGTCCATCACCGTCGGCATCGTCATCATTGCCGTCTGCGCCCACGCTGGTCCCCGGACGACTGTTCATTGGCGGCCAGGGTGTGGCGGATGGATACACCGATGCAGACCGCACTCGGGCCGCCTTCCAGTTTGACGACACCCTCGGCACCAGGCTGTACGACACGGGCGACGTTGCGCGGCATCTTCCATCGGGCGAGCTCGAGTTCCTCGGACGAAAGGACCACCAGGTCAAGATCCGAGGCCACCGCATCGAGCTCGAGGAGATCACCCATCAACTCCACCGCATCCATGGTGTCCGAGAGTGCGCCGTCGACGTGGTGAGCGGCAACCTGGTGGGCTTTGTTGCTCCTGTGCACACCATGCCACCCGTTACGCCCTATGGCTCCTTTGACCTGATCAGTGACGACTTCGACCGCCTGGGCCACAAGGCCACCTTTGCGACTCGGAGCAGCATTGAGCACCTCTCCCGTGTCGACGGTGGACAAGCACTGCCCATTCCCGTCTCGGACCGCCTGGTCGCCATGCGGGAGACACGAGCGAGCCACTACCTCTTTGAAACCGACTCGCCCTCCCTTGACGCGCTTTCGTCCATCTTCAACGAGGCGCTCGCAGAGTTCCGCTCTGGGGTCGTCTGAGAGCGCCCGTCTTCCCCGGCACCCGTCACCAAGGAGGTCCTCCTCTCCGTTCTGGCTGCTACGGTGGCTGGGGCGAAGCCGAGCGGGGGCTACAAGCATCACCACCCTTCCCCGGGAGCACCATACAGCATCGGCATCCTGCTCCACTGCAACGGCATCGACGGACTCGCCAACGGCTTCTGGGCCGCCGACGACAAGGCGGGCGAGCTACAACTGCTTGTTGCCGACGACACGGATGGAGAGGCACGGCAGGAAGCAGGAACTCGGCAGCTGTTCTTCTTCAGCCACCTACCTGCCGTTGCACTTCTCTACGGCAGCGCGACCACGGATCTCGTCGCCTGCGAGTACGGTTACTTGCTCGGTGCCATGGGCCAGGAGGCGAGGAGAAACGGGCTCTCACTTCACTTCGAACGTGCATCGGAGGAGCGGGGCCTCCACTTCAGGCCACTCGGCCTATCCCCTACCGATGATGTTGTGCTTGGCAAGGTCACACTAGTCGCCGGCCACACAAGCGCAACGGCGTCTGACCCTGCTGTCTCGGTACAGGCCGGGCGTGTGGGAAGCCACGACTATGGCGGAGAACTGCAAAAACTTGTTCCCAAGCACGGTGTCGCCTGGTCCGCCGCGGATCAGCCCGTGGCCTTCCACCACAATGCGGAGCTGCTGCAGAGCGCCACAGTCATTGTGACGATGGCAGTGTCTGGAGACGCAGTTGCTGCAGGAGCGCTGGCCCAGACGCTGATGGACAAGAGTGCGCCTCATCTCGTCGGATGGACACAGGTGCCGTGGATGGACCCGACGTGGGATGCCTCCTTTGCCGCCTCGTACCAGAGGAAGCCGAAAATCATTCTCGTCGGCGGCACGATTGCCCGCAGCACACCCAGCGACCCGTCTGCCCAGACCAGCCTGGCCATCGTCAACCGGAGACTGTCCCTGTAGCTGCCCCTTAACATGCAGCTCGCCCTTCTGGTCCCCCTTCATGCCGGCCTGCCCCTGTCGGCAAACGGCAAAGTAGACCGGAAAGCACTCGTCGCTCGTCTGGATGACGCCCAAGATGGCAGGGACGGTGAGGACAACGACGACGACGACTTCTTCGACGCAGACAGTGACCAGGGCGACGACGAAGCTACTGGATGGCTCAGCGCACAAGAGTGGTCGAAGCACCCGTTGACGAACTCGAGACCTCGCTTCGAGACATTTGGGTCAGCATTCTCAAGGCGGACGCCGACACGATTGGCCGCGATGACGACTTTTTTCCCATCGCAGGCAACTCCCCCACCGCCGTCAAGGTCTTTACCACTATCAAGCGCTGATACAAGGTGCGCATCCACATTGCCGCCGCCCTCAGCTCCCCAACCATCTCTGCCACTGCCGACATACTGCGCGCAAGGAGGGTCCAATGAGCACGGCGCGAACAGCTATATTTCTGTCTCTGTGTTTTAGTAAGTTTGATCCGACCGGGTTTTTAACTTCATTTGATGATCATTTAGAAAGAGTTGCTCTCGGTTTACTGCAAAGCTTTTGCTTGATTGAAACGCGGCAGTGAGGCTACGGTGGAGGTCACTCTGGGACACGACAAGGACAAAGCTCTGGCTCGGTACATTCGTCACATTCAAAGGCGTTACGGACATCATGGGCAAGCGGGAAAGAAGCGTGCTCAGGTATCTACTTCATCCAGTCCGGCTTGCGTCCCGTGACGATATCACAGTGCCACATGCCAAACACGCAGCCCATGCCGGCAAACTCGTACTTGACGTCTTTCCAGCAGAGTTCCTTGAGTGTCTTGGCGTACATCCGCGTCATCTTCGATCCGGCAAGGTCGAGGACAACCAGGTAGCCTCCCGGCTGCAGCACCCGTCCCAGCTCCACGATGGCGAGACGTCGGTCTTCTGTGGGTGGGTTGTGCACTGCAAGGCAAGGGGCGATTATCATTAGCGTGCCGTAGGGGCGACAAGAGAGCAGACGTCCTCGCCCTCTGACCGCACACTCACATCCCAGGGAGCTCGTGACGAGCGTGAAGACGTTGTCGGCAAAGGGCAGGTCGAGGAAGCTGGCGGTATTGAGGACGACAGAGTCTGTGAGTCCCTCTGTAAACACGTTGCGGGACGTGGCAAACGGGTGGTTGCCCGTCTGGTCGAGGGCGGAGAAGATGTCAATGCCATAGGCAGGCGCCACCGCCTTGCACTTTTGCTTCCGTTTCTTTTGATCTGGGCCGTCTTGATTAGCACCATGCCGCCGTCACAGCCTGCGTGCAACGTGGGACCGTCAAAGACTTGCTCGGGTAGCTTGGGAAGAACGTCGTCTAAGACAGCAAACTTGCCCTTGAGCGTGGCATAGGCATACATGGGTGTAAAGGGAAAGGAAAAGATGAACCCTCCCGGTGAGTCAACTGGTATCGGAGAGGGGTCAATCATCGTGGCACCAGACCTGCTCTTCTGTCCTCCTCGGCTTGCACACATCCGTACTCGGCCTTCTGCAGCTTCTTGTCGTCCACGCTGCCAGTTGCTGCATACTCCGCAATGTGGTTGGGAAGCAGCTTGCCCTCGCGATACATCTTTGTCAAGCTCATCGTGCCAAGGATCCTCTGCGATGGATTGTTTGAGCAGAAAGTGCGGAGTGGGCTAGTGGGGGCGCGGGCGATGGCCGGTATTTGAGCGTTTGCCTATCCACCGGGTACTGTTGCAGATTCCTCCACGTCGGTGCCAGTAGGAAGGGAAGATGAAAGGGTGCGGTGCTTTCCCCTATGCAATGCAGTGGGAGGGGGGGTTGCCAAAGGCTATCAAACGGAGATTTGCCAAAGCATAGTAGTACCATTTGCATTTTTGCCCTCCGGGCTCAAGTCAGCAATGTATTATTAAGGTTACCCTAGCGATAGAAATGGATGTAGAGCATAAATTGATGGAATATCCCCCAAATCCTGGGAATCCAGCTTCATTTCCCCGGAGGAAGCTGGAAAGTTTGTCGAGAATGGTAACCTGACGGCAAGATCCCACGGGTTCCTGATCGTTCCCAAACGAGAACTCTGAATGAGTCCAAATACTGGAGGTGTCGTGAACCTAAGAATTGGCAACCCTATTACACCTGCTAAGCCGCGGATCAACATGGTTGGTGCGCCACAAATCAGCATGCAAGGGAAAAAATACCTCGCTCGCGAGCCTCAACAGTTGCAAAGGCCAGCGTGGATGCCAGAGATGTCACGACGAAGGGCTGCCCTTGAGAGCGCTTGCCCCTCGATGCTGGCGACACAAAGCCAGAGATGCCATCGTAGAGAGCAAAGTTCGCCCCTGACCTGAAAGCTGCTCAACGTGGTATACACGCGGTGCTTGGATACCATGGCGATCAGATTGCGGGACCTGACCTCGCCTCAGCGACAGGACGGTGAGATTTACACTCCGGTCTTGCCACGTTCAATGCGCGACGATGATGCTGTACAAAGCGGAAGGAGGAGGAGAGGGAAGTTCATGTTGTGCAGGATCCTCGGTGCATATGTCGTCTTTTTCCTCTTGTTGCTTTGTGAGTAGCCGTTTGTGGATTGTGGGAGATGTGAGGCTGCACGTCTGACCTGCCAAGACCTTGGGACTGGTTCCGTCCACTTTCTTGTGCTTTACGCACAGCGACATGGCGGCACTGGCACGAAGTCATACCGTATCATTCTTCTAAAGAGATCGGGTGGCAAGAATTCCAATCGATACGCAGCTCTTCCCTCGCGGCCGCTGACGGTGGTAATGTTGCAACAGCCTCATTCAATCAAGACTCCACTCAATTCGGCCCTTCCTTTCCGCTGGACAAATACACCCCGCTCTTGCCGAATGCAGTGCCGCTAACCGAGCTGACGATCGAGGTGTGCTGGCCGATGTTGCCCTGCAAGCCGCCATCCACGGCAAGCGAAGACGTGGGACTCGGCAAGTGGGTTCTTGTCAAGCGAGCCCTCAATGGCCGCGAGGCCATGGCGCTCGGTACGGTCAATAGCGCAGAGAAAAGCAACACTGCGCCGCTCAGTGGTGGTTTCTTCCAAGCCGGTGTCGGCGCCGGCGCGCTGTGGAAGCTCAACAGCCTGTTCGGGAAGCGCTGGCTCTTCTACCGTCGTCCGCGCATCGCCGACATTGGCTCGCGTATCGTCGACGTCCGCATTGTCGAGAAGGGTCAGACACCCCCAGAACGCAAAGAAGGTTGGCACCGTGTAAAGCACGATATTAGATCCCCCTTTATGCAGCTCTTCGCTAAAGGGAGCTCCGCGCATCTTTACTATCGCACTGGTGGCTCGCTCGCTGCTCTCCAGGCTTCGCGGAATCAGACGCTAGGGTTGAGGCAATGGAAAGATGCAAACCTCGAGCCCATAACCGAGATTGACGTGATCGTAGGTTTGCCGCGCCAGCCCTCAAGATCTATAAGTACCGGATCTGATATCCATGCTTTTCACAGTACGGCCCGAACGAACCTCTGCCAGGCTTTACACGAGCGGGGGAAATCATGCCAAATAACGAAGCGACCAAGTCTCCAGGGGCTCTGCTCGCAGTACGACGCAAGCCGGTGTCTCCGCCCGAGCTGCCTCCATATCCGTTGTTCAAGAAGGACGGCACGTTCAAGATCTTGCAGCTGGCAGACCTTCACTACAGCGTCCAGCACGAGCCCTGCCGCAATGTAGACGAGCATCTCGACTGGAAATACTCGTCCGGCAAGTGCCTTGGTGACTTCGAGACGATGGCGCGCGTCGGCGCATGGCTCGACGCGGAGAAGCCGGACCTGGTCGTGCTCTCTGGCGATCAGCTTAACGGACAAGGCACCAGCTGGGACGAGCGTAGCGTCATCATGAAGATCATCCAGCCGATGATTGACCGCAAGATCATGTGGGCCTCCATCATGGGTAACCATGACTCTGAGTCCGGCTTCCTCTCACGCAGGCAGTTCCAATCGATGCTGCGCCAGATGCCGTACAGCAAGACCATCGCTGGGCCTGAGGACATTCATGGTAGCTCTAACTTTTACCTTCACCTCCACGCGCCGACGCCAGACAAGACCCGCCTTGCAACGCTCTACTTTATGGACACAGGTGCTAAAGTGCTAAAGAAGGCGACGATACTGCCGGACATCATGACCGGAGGGTCCAAGTCGAAGGAAGGCGACGGCGTTAGTGTTTACGACTATATACAGCAGTCGCAAATCCTGTGGTTCCAGGAGCTGAGCAGAAAGGCGAAGAAGATCATCCGTCCGTACGAGCCAGACAGAGGAAAGGACATTGACAGGCTATGGAGCCGCAGTGATATCATGAACAGTTTCGAGAGTCGCCTCAGGCGAGCGACATCCGAACCAGCGCAGACAATGCGCAAGCCGACTGGAATCGTCTTCCAGCATATACCCTTACCCGAGGCGTTCAACGGGACCGTCGACAAGGACCCGCATACAGGTCATAAGTTCATAATCGGCGAGCGACACGAAAAAATTGACATCGAGAGCGGACAGGCGCGCTCCGGCTTCTTCGATGCCGTGCTCAATGCAGCGTCAGCAACATCAACATTAACGGCAAGCTCGGAGCGCGACGTCGAGCTGATCGTGCACGGGCACATGCACAATAACGAAGACTGTAGACGTGTTCAGGGCGTCTGGATCTGCTTTGGGGGCGGCAGCTCCTTTGCCGGCTACGGCCGCGCGGACCTGAAGCGGCGCGCGCGCGTCATCCAGCTTGACAAGTGGGGCGAGCGCATCAGCACCTGGCATCGGTATGATGATGGGTCCAAGAGTAAGGTGCATACGCTGTACGATATGAAACTTTAATACGAAGTTGCACGATCACACGGGATTGGTTTGCACAATTTTTGCTTATACATAACCATTCAAATCTCCTACCATGGCTGCAAATAGCGAAAGGTCTGATGCTGATGTGGAACAGTGGAAGCATTTTAAAAGGGGGGTAGAATCTCGTTAAGCTACTTTTACTATGATGATAAATGTGAGCCGATCACCCCCACAAGGGCAGGAGAAAGACGCTTCACATTCTGGAGTTTGGGAGGATCATGTTGAAGTCATGCAGCTTCAATGATTTGTCTAGACACACGCGCTTCGCTCGAGTTTGAACACCTGGAGTTCGGACATTACGGAGTAGACTGCCCGCCGATACTAGTCTTGAAAGGTTGAAAGGAAGGGCAACTTTCCAGTTCAGGGTTCAGGACGGTCAGCGATGATTGACTCGCAGGGAAGCGGCGGCGGTGCTCAGGCCGCTGCGCCGTCCGCCACCGATGCCGTCAAGGCGACAGCTTCTCTGTTGCAGGTAAAAGACGAGGATCTCAAAAAAAAGATGAAAGACCTCCTTCAGAGCCCGGAGAGGAAGTATCGCATCGGGTTCATCCATCCGGATCTGGGGATCGGCGAGTTGCACTTTCCCGATATGCACACGTAGGTACCGCGTTCAACGCTTACCGTTCGATCATTGGTCCATTTGCAGGTGGTGCCGAACGACTGGTCGTTGATGCCGCTCTGGGTCTGCAACGCCTAGGTCATGAAGTGACAATCTATACGTCCTACCATGACCAGAATCACTGTTTCGAACCGACGAAAGATGGCATGCTCGACGTTCGCGTCGTCAAGACCTTCATCCCAAGATCCATCTTCAACATCTTCCACCTTCCTCTCGCCATTGCACAGTCCCTCTCGCTTACATTTCAACTGCTGTTCGCATTTCTTGCATTCCACTACCCTTCCACCATCCCTTCCTTCCTCTACCCACTCTTCTCCTCGGTCAAACCGACGCCGGCGTTCGACATGATCTTCATGGACCAGGTGCCCGCCGGGGTACCTTGGCTCAAGCATGCTGCAGGCATTCGCGTCATCTACTATTGTCACTACCCTGACAAGGAGATTGGGAACAGCATCGCTCTCCAACGCGCGAGGGATCGAGGGCAGAGTGGCCCGTCGATCATCCGAAAAGCGTACCGTCTGCCGTTTGACCTCTACGAAGAAGGCTGCACGGACGCCGCAGACAAGATCCTGGTCAATTCGCAATTCACGCAGAGGCAGTTCGTTCGGTCATTCTATCGCTTGCGAAGAGAGCCGCGCGTCCTCTACCCAGGCATCGATGTCTATGCGTACGACGCCAAGGCTGTAGAGAAAGGTGTTGCGGCGCTTGGAATCAGCACATCAGAACAGAAGCTCATTCGCAATCTGCTGACTGACGCCTCGACCTCAAGACCGACGTTCATTTCCATCAACAGGTTTGAAGCCAAAAAGAATGTAGCGCTCGCGCTCGAGTCCTTTGCCTTGGCACTAAAGGAAGTGGGCGAAAAGCATGGTGACAAATGTGCGCAAGAGATGCGACTCATCCTTGCAGGCGGATACGATTACCGTGTGCGAGATAATGTCTTGACACTGGATGAGCTGCAAAAGCAGTGCAAGAAATTTGGGCTCTCAAGCGCTACGCTGCGCTTCAGCTTGCAAAAAGGGGAACCCGCTTCTAATGCCAGCACTGCAACGGCTAATGACCTCGCCAAAGCGCAAATCGTCTTCTTGCCTTCCTTGCCAGGCGCCCTGCTGCATGCCTTACTCCTCAACATATGCGTTAAAGCGCTGCTCTACACTCCGACGGACGAGCATTTCGGCATTGTGCCGCTGGAAGCCATGGCCTGCGGTTTGCCTGTACTTGCGACCAACACTGGCGGGCCCGTTGAGAGCGTAGTGGACATTGGCTCGGACTTTGGCGCGCCGGTGGAGAGCGGCACAGGGATGCTGCGACAAGCGAACAAGATGGTATGGGCCAGTGCAATCGTCGCGCTGTACGAGCTGCGCGATGAAGTGAGGCGCCAGATCGAGCAAAACGCCAAAAGGCGCGTGCGCATACTATTCTCGCTCGAGCGCATGACGCTTAGCCTCGACGGCGTGCTGCGCGAAGTGGAGAAAATGGGCAACGTAAAAGGCGAAGAGGGCTTCTTCCAGTGGGCTTCATCCTTCGGACGTGAGTCTACAGTCTGATGCAGCTCGGAGCGTGTAGCCATGATGCAGGAGGCCACCAATGCTGACGTCGCTGTGTTCGTCCTTGATGGCGCATTCTCGCATGTGAAATAGTTTACGTTGTCATGATGGCAGCGTGAGTGGATCCTGGTTCTTTCCCTCCCTCCCACGTTGATACTAAAGCTCTCGTCCTTTGACCTGTAGATTCCTCTACCTCGCGCACATCAACGGCCGGCTCATCCCATTCCATGCGCTCGACGACCGTGGGGGAAAGTAGCAGGTCTTTCCTATTCGTGCAAGAATGTAGGATAGGCGAGTCGAAGTCCATAGCGTAATGCGGCATTACATCCAACAGTAATGCAGAAGGTACAATTACACGCCAAGGGTGGCGGCGGGAGGCAAAGAAAGCGTGAGTCAAAAGTAAAGGCGCATCGCTTGCCCGACAGTCGACTCGATCGGACAGTACGGACACTTGACCTTGCGGTACTCCCTGCGGGTAAAGATGCGGTTGTGACGGCGCCAAGAAGTTCAGCGAAAGGCTATTACCCTACATATACCACTGCCACAGCGCAGAGCAGCGCTGTCGCTGTTGCAACCTGGTGGACGAAGTTTAAGAAGAGGATACACGCACCCTGATCCTTTGCTCAACCTGTTGAGCGATTCCTTGCAAACGACGTGCCCGCACGCCATCATCATGGGTGGATTGTCGTCTGTACCTTGTTCCTTACTGACGGGGCAGCAAAAGATGCTGTGGAAGCGCAACTGTGTTGGCAGCGGGATCTCGATCTGCGGAAAATGAGAAAAGGGAGGGATGCAGGTTCAGCAGAGTGAAAGAGTCCTCCGCGTTCAAGTCTACTGACCGGCAGCTCGTCCGCCTGGCTCCAGTCCGTGCCGCTCTCCTTCATGACCGTTCGCACTTTGAGGATCTTGTTGAAGGCGCCTCCAGCACCCAGGTCGACCGCAACGCGCAACGGTGGGTCCTTGGAGATGCCCTTCTGCATACAGAACTCTGCCTTGAAGAGCGGCGCGAGGAAGGGTGCGTGCATTTTGTCTGAGTCGAGGAAGACGCGGTATGGCGCGGGTACAAAGTCTAACACGTCTTCCAAAGCAATGGGCGCTGATGGCTCCGGATCCGTGCTTCCTGTTGGCCTCGTGACTTTGATGGGTATCACAGGCATGAAGAGGAGCAGTGTGAGGAGTTTTTGGATCTCTGGTAGATGCTGCGAAGAGAACGAGTTGAAGTGGCGCCGAGCATAGAAGAGTGCACGGTCAACGTTGGTGTGCGCCCAATCGCTCGCGGGTGCCGCCGCGTTCGTAGCACCTGTTCTCAGATCATACACAGACTCTTCCATCATGTCGACCATCTCTCCGTCTGGATCAGCGTTGATGCCGCTGGGTTCCAGGGCCATGGCCGCACTTTGCTGTGAGGCAGGCACGGGCATCATGCCTTCCAGCTCACGTGTATCAACGCCGAGCGCGATATGGAGGAAACGGCTGCGGTGCAGCGCGTATTCAAAGATGCTGCTGCGCTCCGTCAGGAATGTGCGTTCACGCTCGGCCCATACGATCGCAGGGTCGAGCTCGTTCGCCATGATTGCACGTATCGTGCTGTGCAGCACCTCAAAGTTCGCCGCCGCCTGGCTCGGAATGGACATGTGCGCCTCCTCGGCAAACGACTTCGCTAAGTCCCAGTCCCCCTGGCGCAGGAAATGCTCAAGGACGACGCTCTCGAGTGCATGCTGCGCCGGCAAGCTCGAGAAGAGCGCCGGGTCGGTCATTTTGGAGGCAGATGTGGGAAACTTTTTCTCGAGCGCCTTGCCGAGTTTGCTCAGTGCGCCGTAGAACTCCCGTTGTCGGTCGGCCACATTGTGCTGCGTCAACTCAACTTCGGAGCGCAGCTCGGCGAGCAGAACGTTGAGGTCCACGTGACTGAGCGCTGCCGTGCTGGAAGGACTTGCACTTGATATCGCTGCACCATCTGCATGTTGTTGTTGATGATGCGGAGTTAGCTGTTGGTGTGCTGCTTCAAGGCGATCGATGAGTCGATCTAGTGCATGGAACACATTACTGCTGCTGTCCTTGGGCGGCTTGCGTGTCGTCGGCTCGACGAGGCCCGGCAGACGTTTGTGCAGCTTGTCCAGCTCTTTCTGTATTGTTTCCATCGTGGTTGTCCCCTGCTATGCACCTGTATCGCCAAGCTCCTCTCTCATAGTCTCGCTGGCAGGCGCTGTCGCAGCTTATCGTCTTCAGGGACAACAATGAAGGCACGCGCCGCCAACGAGTGCTAGCACGCAGTCTGGGCGTGTGCGTATACGAGAGGCAATGGATGAGCAGCAGACGGAAAGCGGTAGCATGCAACCGACTCGCTTGAACGCTGATTTCCCCCGAACAAAGCTCTGTGACGACAGGCTTGCGATGCTGCTACTATTTACCGGTGCTGGCTGTACATGTCATGTCCATAGCCATCTTTCATGCAGTACATAGAGGCTGATTCCATAGTTCCAACCCAGTCAACTGCTGGAAATATGTACGCACGGATGAAGATCAAGTGGAGTGCAGTGCGCCACACGCCGGCAGAAAGTCTCCGATGCTCTCTCCAAACACAACAATTACTCGCGCACTCGTCCATTGATCGATGATCCTGTACGGCTGGGGGCTAGACCATGATATGCGCATTTGGTAAGCCAGGTGAGGATTTGAGGTCGACCGGGGTTGAGAACATACCGAGTTGTCCACTCAGCTCAACTATATGTACGCCCGCAAACCGGTCTTGCCACATAACGAGAACGGCGATTGGGATAACACCATGGATGAGATAAATTTCAAATGCTTCTTAGCGTGTACACAATTGAAGCAAAATTTTAAGACGGACCGTCGTCAAGCAAAGCATCGCATCATCCATGCGGTTCTATTCCGTCCAGATGAACTGTATTCGATACACAAGGCTGTGTGCTGTTTGCCTTGGCCGTCAAAGCCGCCATGCTCGCACATGACATGTACATGAAGAGCAGAGCTGGCGCACTCTGCAGCATTGATGCATATGGATGGTCACGAGTCTGGCGTTCTAAGCGCGTATCGCACTGCTAGCACGGAGGCCATCTCGAGCGCCTTTGCTGAAACAAAAAAAATGTACCCAAAGAGCAATTGTAAAAGGACAGACGTCACCACGGAGGATCGATGCCGCTGTGAGTAAAGGAGGGTATTTCTCTCTTGCGCACGTCCGTTTCGCCCAGCAGCATGGAGGAGATTGGCACGAGAGCCGCTGCGGACGATAAGTATGTGCGCGGGGAAGAGGGGGAAAATATGGGTTTATCCGGGCGGCTCGGAAAGAAATGGCTTCGTTATGGCCTGTTCAAGTCGAGACACCCGACTCGATAAGGGATGCAGCCTACCTTCTCTTTCGGTTCGCCGTCTCTGCTCGCGTTCGCATCTACTGACCTGATGTTTTCTGATTAAGCAAGTCACTCTTGACCCTATTCACACGAATCCCTCGGTTGGGACACGGCAAGGGACGAAGAAAGAGAGGAAGTTGAGATCTTACGCTGTGGGGATGCGCGCCCCCGGATCCCACCCTTACCGAACGCGACAGGTGCGCGGATGTGAATTTCATTGGTCGTTGCATTGCAGCTGTCCAAAAGATGCGGCCGAGATCAGGGGTTTGTCAGCGAATACACTAAACGGGTGTGGCGCAAAACGGAAGCACGCACTGTGTATGAATACATATGATCGTGCCTCGTCTCCCAGCTCCTCCTGTAACATGGAAAAATAGCATGTGTCAGACTGGCGCGCGAACGGGAGGCACTGAGGAAATTGCAGGAAGGGCGCACGGACATTGCGACGTGATGGCTCTTCCTTTCACTGGTAGAACTCCATCTTGCCATCGTCGCTGCGCTTGACGGTTTGCTTCCACGCCTCGTCAAAGTCGACGGGAAGAATGACGTATCGGTTCTTGCGCACGGCTTGCAGGCCGGCCGCCTGACAGATGCTGGCGATCTCCGCGCTGCTCAGCCTGTCCGGGCGGCCGACGTAGTCCTCCAGGTCGACATCTGGCGCGAGGTTCATCTTGGCGGTGATGGTCTGGAAGATGAGCCGCTTCTCTCTCCGCGAGGGTAACGGGAACTCAATCTTTCGGTCGAGCCGCCCGGGGCGGAGGAGCGCTGGGTCGAGTGTGTCCGCACGGTTAGTGGCCATGATGACCTTGACGTTGGAACCCTGGTCGAAGCCGTCCATCTGGTTGAGCAGCTCGAGCAATATGCGCTGCACCTCGCGGTCGGCGCCAGTCTGCGCGTCGAAGCGCTTCGTCGCAATTGCGTCGATCTCGTCGATGAAGATGATCGCTGGTGCGTTCTCGCGCGCGAGGCGGAACACGTCGCGAACCATGCGCGGGCCCTCGCCGAGGTACTTTTGCACAAACTCGGACCCGACGACGCGGATGAAAGATGCAGTCGTCGCATTGGCGACTGCCTTGACGAGCATCGTTTTGCCTGTCCCCGGCGGGCCGTAGAGCAGCACGCCGCGCGGCGGGTCGATGCCGATCTGCCGGTAAAGGTCAAATTGGACGAGAGGAAGCTCGACTGCCTCGCGGATCTCCTGCTTCTGCACATCCATCCCGCCGACGTCCGCGTATGTCTCGGTCGGCTTCTCTTCCTGCCCTAGCATCGCGATCGAGGAGTCGGCTTCTGGCGGCAGGACGTCGACGAGCGAGTTTGAATGCCGGTGTAGCGCAACGGAGGATGACGGCTTGAGCAGCTCGCGGTCGATCGTGGAGAGGATGCGTACGACGTAGTTGGACCCCGTCGTGCTGCCTACAATGCCCGTGTGTAGGTCGATTGGCTCGAGAAACTGCCCAATGACGAGTGGTACGGACTGGATGCGCTTGACTTCTTCTTGTGCTCGTACCAGCTCGCGTTTTAGATTTCGCTGCTCGTCTTTCTGGAAGCGGCACCGGTGCAAAGCGTGCGAAATGTCAGCTATAGCCCAGCCCAGCCCAGCTCGTCCCAGAGGCCAGTGAAGCAACCAGTCGCCGCGCGCGTCGCGCTCAGCACTCACGACATAATCTTCCATCGTGTTCAAAAAGTCCAGATGCCGTTGCAGTTTCTTGTATCGCAAGAATGTGTCTTCCTCCTGCGCCATCTCCTGATGTACGGCCTGTTTTTCTGCAATAGCATCTTCGAATGTCGGGTCCGTCATGCGGAGTGACGAGGCGATGCCGATCTCCTCCATCCTGGCGGGCGATTGGCTTCGAAGGGCGAGTCGACGAGAATGTATGGCGTGCTGTGCACTCGCTCGATATCCGCTCCCTCCGCTCGGTTGTGCGCCGGTCTGATGCTAGTTGCAGTAAGGCAGATGTATGCCGTCCAGGGAGTCGATCGTATTCGTTGACTTGCGTGCAGCTAGAAGGCATGGATTGACGATGGACGCTGGGGCAAAGCAAAGTTAAGTATACATAGACGTTGTGTTGGTTGGGTTGGCAACGTCTGTTGGCCGCGTGTCCTCTCTCTTGCGGAGGATGTGAGAAGCGCCGCGGTTCCGCCCCTTCACCACCATTCAGACAGATGAGCACCATATTCGCGTAGCACCCGCTACCCTTAGGCGAATCGGCGGCACCCACGCCTCGCACACTAGGGGACTGGCTTGGGTCTCGCATCCCGCGTCAGACCACGCCGGCTGTTGCGCTCCTGACCCCGTGGAGCAGGCGATCTCGTCGGTCTGCTGACTCTGTTTGCTTGCTTGGTATGGATTGTTGCTGGTAGGGAGAGATCTGGCCGCAGCAGAACGCGTCGTGGATTGGGCACTGCAGCAGTGTGTATATTGATGGGGCAGGCCACGCCCCGCTGCGCGCTGCTTGCCTGCCTCTTTAAACGACGCCCCCTTCCTATGGAGATACCCTCTCATATCTCTACAACGCGATCCTTCATCCTCCCCGGCCATTCATTCATCCCGGCCTCTGTCTGTGCCCGCCTGCTCGTGCATCACGCACAGGCCGCTCGCTCCCTCACTGAACACGCTGTGCATCGGTGTAGGGAAGCGGGAAACACGCGAGGAGAAGCATTCCAAGTTGCGCATCGATCTCTCCCCCCCTCTCCCTAAGCTGCAACATCCATCGGCCAGCATGGCACGCGGCAAAAATAAACTTCGCAAAGGCGAGCGCCTCGCCGCGAAGACGCTCCCTATACAAGTCCCAGGGTCTCTTCCTGCGGGTGGCGCATTGAGCGGGGGCGGAGCAGCAGGCGCTGCCTCCGACGCGGTAGCTTCATTGGGAAGTGGCAGCAGCGGCACGCGAGGACACGCCCACGTTAAGCGTGTTGGCAATGGCACCACCTCGCTTGACTATGAAGATGACGCGCATGAATATGAAGTCTGTGACCAGTGAGTCCCGGAACTTTCTCCTATTCTTGCTCCGGCCCTGATTTTGTACCGCCTGTGGATCGCATCGACCCAAAAGCAGCACCAACATCTCGGTCGTACGCATGCGCAAGGTAGCGCGTTCCATTTCGCAGCTCTTCAGCGCTAGCTTTGAGGTCGCTGTTCCTTCCCTCTTCAAGGGAATGATACAGAAGTGAGTCGCGCGAGAGAACATGTTCGCTTTGCTAGCTTAGCCCAGAAAGACTGAGCAAATGTGACATACTTCTTTGTCTCGCTCATATAGCCTACAAGACCAAGTATTAAAAGACAAGATCATGAGCTTTGTGGAACATGGCCTGACACCAGAGGTGAGCCTCGGACAAAGCAGGCAAATGAGACAAAAAGCAGCATGTTGATTTTGTTCGCTGACAAATGCTTATCCCTAGCAAATCAAATTCGCATCGTTGGAGGGCGCGACGAGGAAGGGTATCCGCTCGCAGATCCGTCTAGCATGCGAGGAGGAGCTCGGAGACGTCGTGCTGCGCCTGTCGACGGAGGACTGTTTCGACCTGCTATGCGATCTGGCGGTCCGGCATGGCCGCGACCTAAAGCAGTGGGGCCCTCCATGCGCCTGCAGCTTCTCCAAGTGCTTGCCTTGCCTCGAGCGCTTGGTGGACAGCGTAAAGAGCGATCCAGTGCTTCCGCTAATCAACTCGACCAATACTACCAGCGGCGGCGGTGCTGGAGGGAATGTAAAAGCGATCGGAAATGGAGGCTCAGAAGGCGGAGGCAGCGGCGGGCGGGCTGTCACTACAGGCAAAGCCACATCTTGGGGGGCTGGCATCAGCTTCCAACCAAAGCCGATCCAGCCACAGAGTCTACATGAGTGGATCCAGGAGCTGATCAACAACGACTGGGTCGAGGGAGACGATTGGCGGCGAGGTTCGAGTTGGAAACAGACTATCACGACCGCCTGGCAGAACATGGCGGACACGCTCTGGGCCTGTGCAAAGGAGATCGTGCCCACCGAGCTGCCGAATGTCCAGCAGGTCCATCGTGCGCTCACTGAGCTCAATGGCCTTGACCTGTACTACTCGGTCGTCACGCGCGAGATTGCTGCGCTCAAAGGGGCAGCGACGGCCAGCGGCGCCACACCACCCGGCAGCAAGCGCAGCAGCGGTGCTGCAGAGAGCAAGTCGTGTTCGAACGCCGCGGCGAGGAACAAGTACGTCGGCGGCTTGTCCGTCGACACGTGGCTCGGCGGCAACTTTCGCGGCGCAGACGCGTTCAGCTTTAGCTTGCATTTTGAGAATCTGCGGCGGGAAACGATCCGCAGCTTACAGGAGGCGCACCAACAGCAGCCGCCGCCGCAGCAGGAGGGTGGTTCAGGGGCAAAGAGCGGGGGGAAGGATGGAGGCAAGAGCGTCACAAAGACGCCCCTTGTCGGCGGCTTGAACACGGATGCGCTGTTCGACTGGAACGTGCGCGATGAGACTGGCGAGACGCACCGCAAAGCGCTAGCGCGGGCCGTGCGGGAGCAAGGCAACGCAGCGTACGCCTCGGGCGATTACCAAGAAGCGACCGAGCACTACACGCGCGCGATCGGCTACGACGCGACTGAGGCGATCTTTCCGCTGAACCGCGCCGCTTGCCTGCTCAAGCTCAAGAAGTTCGCCGAGGCGGAGCGTGACTGCAGCGCGGCGCTCGCGCTAGACCCACACAATCACAAGGCCTACTTCCGCCGCGGCGTCAGTCGCGCCGCGCTGCTCAAGGTCGAGCCGGCTAAGCGCGACTTTGACAAGGTACTCAGCCTGCAGGATGCCAATCCAGAGGCGCGCGACGGGCTACAGAAGCTCAGCGAGCACTTTCTTGCCGAGGCGAGGCGCAGAGAGGAAAAGCTCGGCAATGATGGTCATGAAGAGACCAGCGCAAGCGGCGGTGGCGCTGCAGAGGCTGCCGTTGTTGATGACGCTGAGGTTGTCAATCGCGCCAGGTCAAAGGATAGGGTCGGAAGGCTCGCGGGAGCAGCGACCATCACCGAGGGGGAGGACAGCAGCAGCAGCGATGCGGATGCAGATGTGGATGCGGATCGACACTCGGCGAGCAGCTGGACCGACACGGACATCACGTGCAGTCCTTCCGCCGGCGACGGCAAGGCTGTGCTCGAGGATGCCACCTTGGGCCAAGGGGCAGCAGCTATAGCAGCATCAGGAGCGATGACAAGGGCGGCAACGGGAACGGTAACCACGAAACCGGCCGCCGCTTTAGCGTCGTTCTCGACGCGCTCTTCCGACTCGGCGCCTGGTGTGTCCGTCTCTTCTACTCCATCCACTGTGTCGTGCAAGACGCCTTCGGCGGCTGAAATTTCGGGCGAGCCGCTAGCATCACAGCACGATCCAGTATATACATCTTCGCCGGCTGCTGCCGATCCGAGCGAGGTGGCGCTGCAGGTTGCGTTCTCGTTCATTTTTGGGCAGCTCGTCAAGCAGCAGACGGGCGTCGACGTTGCGCTTCTGCACAACGATGGCAGCAGCGGTGCACACGCGATTGACGTGCTCGGTGCATCGGCTGAGGCCCCTACAGCGACGCAGACATACGGCGAGTCTCCGGGTGCAGAGGGGGCGGAGCAGCAGGCGCGGGAGCCGGAGAAGCCACAGCACGGCAACGTTGAGAACTTGGCCGCTTCTGCCGCAGAGCTCGGGGCAGCTGCAGCAGCCGTGGCGGCGCCATCACCGAGAGACAGGTACGCGAAGGTGCACGCGCAGCACGCTGCTGCCAAAGACAAATGCGCCGGGGGCGTGTTCATGGGCGCCGGAGCGATGGAAATGGTGGAGAAGTTCTGGCTGATGATCAATGCTCGCAACGCTTTCGCTCCGCCTGCGCCTTCCGAGGCTGCTGGTGCAGCGACAGGTGCTGCTGCAGGTGGGAGCGTCGGCGGCGGCGGCTCGTGATTTGTGGCGGGGCGCTTTGTGTGGTTTTACCCTGCATTACTCTGTTCTGCATCGCTCGGCTTTGCTCGGCTGGGCGACCGGGTCGTGGTGTGCTCCAGTGTACTAAGTATGGACTTGCAGCTACTTTTTTTCTTCTGTGTCTGTGCTAGTTGCGTGTCTTGTACGCTCATCGTATGTAGCACAGATTCACGCACGTACGCATGCACATAAGCAAGCAAGGAGCACTCTCGCTGCAAGCACGACCGACTCCGCCGTGCCGTGTTCTCTGCTTTCTCTCTCATATCCTGCGCTCGTGTGCTGCCAGCGCGGCGAAAGGAGATAGTAAGCCGATCGGCTCGACAATCACGTGACTCGTTTCGTCCCCGCGACAGATGATATGAGACGCTGTTACATACAGGAGTGTATTATCTGATCGGGTCGATGGCTTGTGTACTCTGCTTACGTAATATTATTACTACTGTAGATGCGCTGCTTCGAGCGCGAGTTTATTATCGCACAAAGCACAACAGAGTCATCGTGCTTCACCTGCGGTTGGGCTGTGCTGTGTGCACATCACACTCACCCGCTCACACACGTGCACATCGTTTCTTGCTCCATGCACACCCAAGAGCCGCACAGCCCAGCAGGCACAGCGGGCACGGCCGACGGCGGACCACGGCGAACGACAAGGGACGACGGTGACGGCGACGCTCCGTCGGCGAACATGCCCGCCGCCGAGCAGCAGGCGCCGCCATGGCAATGGCAAAAGGTGCCTGCTGGGCCCGGTCCCGCGCTTGGATCGCCGGACGCTCTGCCTGCAGCGCAAAGCAAAGCTGCATTACCGATGCATGGCCTCGCGTCGCTCGATACCAGCCGTGCTCCTCACCATCAACACCACCAGTATTACCGCAGCGCCTACTACCCGCATGCGCACCACATCGACCCCCTCTCGCCAGGCGCTATCGCAGGGAACCTCTACCCCGGCGGCCTCACGCCGCCGAGCCTTTCACGTACGATGGCGATTATGACAAGTAGCGCCTCCTCCTCTGCGCAGCCCTTGTCCGCCTCGACACCGAAAAGCCCGCCGCTCGCCTGGCACGCTGGTGAGCACGCTGCGTATAACGGCAGCGGCAATGGCTATGCTGGTGAGGTGGGCTACGCGCATAGCGCCTTTACGGATCCGAGGCTCCACCCGCACCAGTACAGTACGTCTTCTTTGCGCCTCGTCGAGCTTTCGTATGCGATTTTCTCGCTTGCTTGCTTGCGCGCTGAACTCATGTCCTTTCCTTCCCCCTCCCTCTGCCTCCGCTTCCGCCTCTAGGTTGCCCTTCATCTGCTGCTCATCATGCCACGCCACCGCTCGCCTCGCCGCCCGGGGCATCCTTGTTCCCCGACGCGGCGTTCTACAGTTACGCCTCGTCATCGTCCATGACACCAGTGCCGGCACTGGAATCGCCGCTGGCGCCGTACATACCCGCCCCTCCGCACCTTCATTTTCTCCGTCATGCGCAGCAGCAACAGCATGGCGCAGTGCCTGTTGCATCCGACTCACCCGTTCTGTCCGGGCTGGACCCGCAGCTGGGCGCTTTTCAGCACGGCTTCGCATCCGGCCAGACCTACACCGGCGCAGCGGCAACTGCAGCATACTTTCCTTCGACAGGTTCACCGGCCGCAGCTGCGGTGCGCCAGTACCACCATCACCCGCCTCCTGATCCACTGCGCCATGGCACTTCCTTCGCCGCCGCTGTGCCGCCTCCGTTTTCGCCTTTTTCGCCTCCGCTGGGTTACATGCAGACTTCATGGGCCGCCGCCGGCGCTCATACCGGGCAAAGGCACGGATACCACCATGCCAACGAGGGCGGCGGTGGTGGCAATGGAGGTCGTGGTGCCTATTCGGCCAATACGCGGGGAAATTTCCATCGTGTCGGTCGCGGCAGCCACCGCAGGAACGGTACTGGCTTCCCATCTCCCTCTGCTGACTTTGCCCTTTCTAGCGGTGGTGACGGCGGCGGCTTGATGTCATACATCGACCACGCCGCTCGCCTGCCCACATATCCCTATTCCCCACCGTTGCCCGGCGCTGCATACTTTGAACCTCTGCTGCATTGTCTTCCCTCTCACACCGAAATCCGCTCCCACGCACTGGGCGCGCCCCGCTCTGCGCTGCTGGAAGAGTTCCGTGCAACACCGTGGCAGCAGTGGGCCGTCGCGGACTTGCAGGGGCACCTTGCAGAGTTCAGCACGGACCAGCAGGGCAGCCGCTTCATACAGGAACGGCTCGCCAGCTCGGACGCCACGGCAGCGGATGAGCGCCAGCTAATCTTCCGCGAGCTCATCGGCGGCATCCGCGCGATGATGGAGGATGTCTTTGGAAACTATGTGAGTGGTACGGTCAGCCCTTCATGTCGCGGTCGCAAAGTCCTGTGTGCGCTGAAGTTTCCCGCTCTGTTCTTCCCATTCCAATCCAATCCACAGGTCGTGCAAAAGCTGATCGAATTCGGCACGCTTGAGCAGCGTACGGCGGTGATCGACGCGCTGCAGGACAATATTGCCGAGCTTTCTCAGCACATGTACGGCTGCAGGGTGGTGCAGAAAGCGCTCGAGTACATCGATGAGGAGAGGACGGTCGCCTTTGCATCCGAGCTCAAGGAGAGCGTCGGCAAGTGCCTCAAGGACCAGAGCGCGAATCACGTCCTGCAAAAGCTACTCGAATCCATCGGCCCCTGTGCCGGCATTGACTTCATAGCGCGAGAGTTCAGGGGCAACGTCCCGCGGCTAGCCGTGAACTGCTACTCTTGTCGCGTCCTACAACGGGTGCTCGAGAACTGCACTGAGGAGCAAACAAGGCCGTTGCTCGAGGAGGTGCACGAGAACTTGACGGACCTGATGCAGGATCAGTTCGGAAACTACGTCATCTCCTGGATGCTGCAATCAGCGCGCAAGAGGGACAGCGAGCGCGTTATTGAAAGTATCAAAGGCCATTTTGTCGCGCTCTCAAAGCACAAGTTCGCATCCAACGTCCTCGAGGTCGTCGTTGCTGTTGCGAGAGCGATAACGCCCTCGCTTCCGCCAGATGCTGCGAAAGGAGCATACTTCCAGGATTTTCTCGCGGAAGTGCTTGAAGGAGCGCCAGCGGCTGCAGATCCAAATGGAAATGACACCACCACCACTGTCGGTGCGGTGCAGATGATGAACCACTCCTATGCAAACTATGTCTTACAGGGTATGATCAAGCTTGCTGGGAACGAAGACAAGAAGAAGATCGCAGACGCTATTCGGCCGGAGCTCGCACGGTTGCGGCGCCAGCCCAGCGGGCACGCAAAGCATCTCATAGCGATCGAGAAGATTATGGATGGGCTGGGAGCATAGCGACCACAGGGACGCCTCAATAACGCCACCGATGATGGGACGGGGACAAGAAGATGGACTTTTTAGCTGCAAAGCAGCAGGATACCACATGGCACTGTTTACCTTTCTGCAACATAGACCATCATAGACTACAGGCTTCGGCCACTCTACACACATGCACGCACGCGAAGACATGCCCCACGGCGTCGCAATGCAATAACACATGGGTCTCTCATTTCTTGAGTACAGTGCCCTCGTTCTATTTGATGTCTAGCTCTAATGCTCGTGGGATGCCCCGTTTCTAGAGGGAAGCGTGAAACGCGATGTATGATGGCAGTTTGCGAGGAATGTGCGATCAAATCTATCTCGAAGCTTTAATGTCCTGTAGCTCCTTTTTCAGCCTTTGTACCTCTTGTTCCAGTTCTAGAATTCTCGTGTCTTTGGATCGTTGCGCTGCCATATCATGATTTGATTCGATTAACGCTGCGTCGAAAGTGCCGTTGATGCCGTTCGCTTTGACGCCGCTCGCTTTGACGCCGTTCGCTTTGACGCCGTTCGCTTTGACGCCGTTCGCTTTGACGCCGTTCTCTTTGACACCGTTCGCTTTGACACCGTTCGCTTTGACGCCATTGACATTGTCCGCTTTAGTAGGCGCGCGAAGTGGCTGGCGATGCAGCCAACCGCGCGCGTACCAATGCCGAGAATACGTGCGCAGCAGATCGACATCAACCGCAGGTCTCCGCAGATCCCCCAGCGCCACTCGCGTAGCATCGTCTCGCAACGCGGTGATCTCGAACAGTGTGTCCTTGGATGGCATGCCGGTGCGCAGGATGTCGACGGTGAAGCCGTGGTTGCCGCCCTTTGCATTCCCGCGCTTTTCGTGCCAGAGCGCGACCCATGCATCCCAACTCATGCGCTCCGTAGGATATCCGAGCGCCTCGAAACGATCAAACAGAAGGCGGCAATCGATAGGATGAGGGTCGCCGACGTGGTAGATGGAGCGGCCCGGCTCTTCATGGTTAGACAATGCGATGATGGCCTTGCTGACAAAGTCGACAGGCGTCATCTCCGCATGCCAGCCCTCGAGCTCGGGCGCGGCGCCGAGATGCAGCGATTCAACGATGAGGGCAGTGAGGAGGTCGTACGTGTTCGCTGAGCCGGTCTGCGAGTGCCCGCTGAGGGTGCCGACGCGATAGATGTGGGCAGGGAGCCCACGACGACCAGCCTGTAGGACGAGGTGCTCAGCTACCCATTTGGTCTGGCAGTACCCATCAAGCAGGAGCTTGGGCACGTCTTCGATCGACGTCATCGCATCTTCCGGCCAGCCTACCTGGGAAGGCGGGAGGACGCCGTTAGTCGAGACATACTGCAACGTTGCATTGCTCTGACACGCAAAGCGGATGATCTCCAGCGTGCCTTTCACATTGGGATCACGCAACGCCGCGTACGGGTAGACTAGGTTGACCTGGGCTGCACAGTGGACAACAACCTGCACGGTGGACGCCAGCTCGTCGTACACTTCCGGCAAGAGGCCGAGCCTGTGCCTCGACAGATTGGACGGAACGACGTCGACGCGGTCGAGCACGGACTCATGCCAGAGACCCATGTCCAGCAAGTTGCTGCGCAGGCGTGCCATCGCTGCCGACCTGTCCGTCCTGTAAGGCGTGTCGAAGCGGATTGGGCAGATGACGCGCGCAGAGGTGTTCTTGAGAATATCGTGCAGAAGGTTCCCGCCCAGGAAGCCGGTGACGCCCGTCAGAAGGATGGTGTCAGCATCTTCGATGCGGCACATACTGCAGCGTGCGGACGAGGGCGCAAGACCGTCTGCCAGATGCGAATCCTCCGCCAAGATGGCCGGTAGGTCGGCCTGAACGGCGGCAATGTGCCCGTCGCGTGCGTCAAGCACGGCCTGCACGTGCCCTTCGAGCGTCGGTGCGCCAGCGAGCTTGGCGAGTGGGACCGCGAAGCCGCCCATAGATTTGGAGATGCGCGTGGCGAGGCTCGCGAGCGAGAGGGAGTGGCCTCCAAGGTCGAAAAAGCTTACGTTCGGCCCGGCCTCGAGGATCGCCTCGGGTGTGATGTTGAGCGAGACGGCCCACATCTTGGCAATCGAGCGTGAGTTGACAACCGCATCGGCTTTGCCCCGCTGCCGCGCCGCGTTGGCCGCCGCAATCGCTGTGGCGGGCGCGGGCAAGTTCTTGAGGTCTACTTTTCCAGAGACCTGGTTGGTCGGCAAGTGATCCAGCTCAATCCAGAGTGTCGGAAGCATGTAGTGCGCTAGGTGTTGCCCAAGCGCGTGCCGTGCGACGGGGCTGTGCCCGTTTTCGTCAATGTTGAAGTCCTGGCGGGTTTCATCGCCGCACTTGGCATCTTCGCGCACGACATACGCAACCAGCTGCCTCTCAAGTCCATCTCCGTTCGCGAGGATGGCGCAGTTGCTCACGCGCAGCGAATCGACGATCGCATTCTCGACTTTACCCGGGATGATGGTGTAACCGCGGATCTTGATCATGCCGCCCACGCGACCAGTGATCTCGAGCAAGCCCGTTTCAGGGATGATGCGCGCCAAGTCACCCGTTCGGTACATCCTGTTCCCTTCACCAGGGTCAAACCTGTCTTCCAGGAAAGCATTCGCCGTGGTCTCAGGCCGGTTCAAGTACCCGCGAGCGAGGAAGTCGCCGCCAACGAACAGCTCGCCAGATGTACCCGGCTCCACGCATTTTCCCTCTTCGTCGAGGACGTACGTGTGCGTAGCGTCGACGGGCGGGCCGACGGGGCAGTATGCCGCATCTGGATCGAGGCGCTGCAACATCTCATTGATATCACCGCAGGCGATCTCATGCGTTTCGCTAGCGCTGTAGCAGTTGAGCACACGCACGTTCGGCAGTGCTTTGAGCGCACGCCGCGCCAGGTCCGTCGTGACTACTTCTCCGTTGAGCCAAAGCGTGCGCAGTTTGGGAAGCTTGCTGCCGAGCTTCGCATGCCGCGCGAGGACTGCGGCGAGGAGCGTCGGCGTCATGAGCGTCTCCGTCACATTGCGTTCGGAGAGGAGATCGACCAGTGCGATCGGATCATAGCTCGAATCGTCCGGGACGGCGAAAACGGTCGCTCCGCGGAGCAGAGGGCGAAGGATCTCCCATATGAAATAAACATTGCAGGCGACTCGATCGCCGGGCTTGACGTCGCTGATGGAAAACCGCGCATCGTACGAATATACAGCTGCTTGGTGCGGATTTGCGATGCCCTTGGGCTTTCCTGTCGTCCCTGAAGAGTAGGAAACGAACGCGAGTTTGCTCAGATTATTTTCGTCTTCACAAGCGGCGATGTACTGCGCGCTCGAGGCACATGCCCCTACAACAGCAGTAGCAACACCGTCGTTGGTCGTCGCTGGTTGCAACTCGTCAGTCTGACGTTCTCCGAGCGTGATGATCGGTACATCGTGGATATCCTTCATCAGATGGCTGTGCGAAGGGCTCGTCACGACGACCGCTGGCTTGGCATCTTGGATCACCTCAGCCAGCAGACTGGGCGGATAGGCGAGTTCGAGTACAAGAAAGGCGCCGCCCGCACGATGAGCGGCGAGGCATGTGATGACGTAGTCTGCACTCTTGCTCAGCAGCACACCAACCAGCGAGTCTGCTCTTTTTCCACTGCTGCTGCATGGGCCGACGTTGCGTGTGCGAAAGCGTGCGGCGAGCGTACCGACTTTGGCGTCGAGCGCTGCATAGGTGTACGAGCTGGTGCGGTCCTCGAGTGCAATTGCGTCCGGTGTGACGCGGACCTGTTCCCGAAAGAGGGCATCGAGGTCTTTGGACTTGTCTATTATCGGCATGCCTGCGGTGTGGGATGTGGCTGGAGCTGGTCGGCCCGGGGGCACAGGAGAAAGAGCGATTAATGATGGGGGTGATTCCATTCGTCGGGCCGACGCGTAAGGCTCACCCAGACTTCCTTGCTCTATCGTGCACCTGTATATGGTCAGGCTTGTCTCGATGCACCTCTCTGTTTAAACAGTCCACGCTCTACTCCTCTATAGCTCATCGCCATCAAGCCATCACCAAACGATGAGTGCATGGTGCATGTCGCCATCATGAACCCAACACTCTCTTCCCCTGGCCGGAGCAACAAGAGTTCCGGGGAAAATCTTCGGCGATCACCCTTTCAACGTTTCAGAATCCAGGGTCCTCCCCATCGAGGTTTCACACGCAGCTCATGGGGCCAGTCTTTATATTTCTCGGCCGACGGATGCATGTGTTCCCTCTCGGCTTATTTCCGCCGTGGGCTGTGAATGTGGGGGGTACTGGACCTGGGAACAATGAACTGATTACGTCTGATATCCATGATGAATTGCTCGAAATGGGCGGACCTGCTCAAAATTCCCCACGCTTCGGCGGCGAGCACAGCTGCTGGCTGTGCGTAGCCACTTGCACCTGTTCCAGCCTATTTGGGCATCAGGCGTGGTTTGACGCCCGAACGTTCGCGATAACACCCAGCTTCTGGTCCCACTTTTACCAGAAACCTGGGTCTTGGGCCCACCATACAGTAAATTTGGCCTTTGGCCTCCTTTGAAATATCTGTTTTGGTTGCGTTCAACCATTCAGCGTCATTCATATTTTCAGGACTCGTGTCACGAATACTGTGATGTCAGTACTCTCGAACATGGGGTGTGGTCGAGCTGCGATTGTCTTGAACCGATGCATGGAAAGGCATGGCTTCTATTTGCGGCGCTGCACCGTCCACGATCTCAGATTTCATAGATTATCCATTCTCCAGCTATCAAGCCTTCGAGGTTGTGGAAAAGCCTACTTTCGACATTTGCTTGAAGACATTGAGCTTGGATCTGTAACGAGCCTCAGTTGCGATCTTTGAACAATCTTTGTCGCAAGTTTGCGTCACATTCCGCACGCATCGCAGTGCATCAGCCACAGAGATAACACCGCTGATCTTTCAGCATTATGGTAAGCGACAAATCCACAGCGTGTGCCGACATGTGGCACATTCACAAGGAAGGTCTGCCATCGGTGAGGATGGTTAAAGATATCATCGACGTGCCGCAAATGGGCAAAGACGAAGTGCTAGTCAAAGCTCACAGTGCAGCTCGAAATCGGAGTGCGCTCCAAGCTTATAACACGGGCTGACGGGTGAGTAGCCAATACTTCCCCCATCGCTTTGCCTATGTTTTTCTTTATAGCCGAATGGAATGTCGCCACACATACCCCTAGATTCATCCAAAAATCCCGCGAACCCAGGTCACGGATTTGTCCGACGCTATACTCTTGGTCGGCCCCGGTCTGACGAGCGAACATTTCTCGCTCTTTCAGCCGGTGAAGTGAATGGTGGGCGTGGTTCTGATCACGATGTACCTAAGCGCTGCACGAGTGTTACTCTCCACGCACGCCCTCGTGCTAACACCTTGCGCCGACCCCCGACTCGCTCGACAAGGGTGAAGAAGCTGGGCTGCTACTCCTTTCCACCAATGCTTTACATGGTGGCTAAAGCCAAAGCGGGCTACAACATGCTGGAGCCCGGAAGAAGCATCAGCGCCGGCCTCGTCCTGCTTCAGATACTCAAAGCGGAAGGCGCCTCGCGGATTGTGGCGACTGCAAGCGGCGAAAAGATGAATGCAGTTCGAGAGCTTGGGTCGAAAGCTGTCATTGACTGTACACCTTGGCTTTTTCTTACGGTCCCTGCTTATGATCATGGCCAACGGAACTCTGATCGAAAATCCGCACTTACAATATTGTGCTTCAGTCCGCGAATCGGATATTACAGTGCTTACGCGCAAAAATGGCGCTGCCGATGAACAATTTGATCTCATTCTCGACACTGTCGGTTCGTTTGACGTTGCCAGAGCATCCCCGGCCTATCAGAAGCCGAGGGCCAAAATACTTGAACATCGGCACCTTCGATATGCGACACGAATGTAATTTCTTATCCATCGTATCCTTCCTGCCCATGGTCATCACGATCGCCTTGCCCTGGTGACTAGGCAGCATGGCGCATAAGTCTTCCGTCGGAGAAGCCCACTTTGAAGGCCTGGCTGAAATCAAACGCAATTATAGCGATACCGGTCTTGTCACTTGCCAGTTCGGTAGTAAGTTTGCCTTCGATAATGCTAAAAAAGCATGCAAGCGCATCATGGCTGGCAGCGCGCCCAGCAAGATCATCGTCAACGTCAAGTAAAAGCGAAACCGTTTCGAAGTTGCTACTTCGACTCAAAAAGCTCGATTAGATGCGGAGAGGAAACCCTAGCTACTCTCGTTTCCTATAATCCGTGCTCATCATTAATGCTACAAATACCGACGCGCACTTGCGCGCACTTTTTGATCGAAAGTTGCGCTCCTGATGGGATCGTTAATATCTCGGAATGGATTCATAGTGATCTTGACCCAGAGCTCCCAGACGTCGATGAAGAAATTCCGGATGCCGTCTTCGTGCTTGTGCTCGTGCAGAATCAGAAACTTGACGTCTGTGTAATTTGAATATGTGGAAGCATCAGCGTGGAACTCGAAGCTCCTGATTGTGAGAGCTACAAACTCACTCCCGGGTACTAGGAAAGCAGATGTCGTCCACTCGTTTATCCGGTCTACGCTCTTCATGTACCTTTTGAGGGTGAATGGCGGAAGCACGCTTCAGCAGAAAGTTCACTGCTCGTTTCAGTGTGAAGGATATACACTTACATGGCGCCGTTGAAGAACTGCATGTCTTCAATAGCATCTAAACTTGAGAGTGCGACCATCTGGAGGACATCCTTGTCGTTGTATCTCCCAAAACCTAGTCCTCGCCCTTGCCCAGTCAGCCCGCCGCCGGAGCCTGCTGCACCGCCTCCTCGCGCAGACAGCGATGACGCTCCCGCCAGGCCGCTCAACCCACCCGCTAACGCACCAAGAGCTATGCCAAAGCCGAATACGCTGCCTGATGAAGAGCTCTGGGCGGCGCCCGAGGAAGTTGCTGCGCTATTCGTATCTGTTGGCGCAGTGGAGGCGCTCTCGAGACTGCTCCGAGACGCACCGTCCGCACCGCCCGTGCCAGCGCTGACACTACTGCTAGATGGGTTGGACGAAACGAAGCTCGAAGCAGACGGCGCAGGTGAGGTACTGCGCAGGCTGAAACCCGAACCTGGTCCGGCGGATGATGGACCTGTGCTAGAACTCGAGCTGAAGAAGGACGACGGCCCGAGCGAGGCAGTCGAGCGAGCAGCTAAGTCCGCCTCGTATAAGGGGTTGTCGCGCGTGCCGACGATGCAAAAGTAATACGACATGGTCCGGATGGGCTGATAAGCAGACCTCCAGCGATGCTCGCTTCTTCAAGCTGCTTGATCTCAATGCTCCGCGGGCCAAGCAATGAGCTCTTCATGTACAATCACAAATGGGGTGCGGTCAGACAGGCTGTCCGATGGAGGATACATCAGCCAAGGACACCACACGCACGGTGGGGACTGGAGATGATTATTGAGGAGTTAGTGGCTGTGATGGCATCGGTTTGTAAGGTAGGGTTGGTCTAATTTTAGTCGCCGACGAAATCACGATAGACCCCTTGATGAAATCGCAGCTTTGGAGCTTCAACAGATGAGACCGTCTCTTGGGTTACACTTGACCATTCGCACAATTACAGCTGCCAGAGGGCCAGGTCTGTTTAAGTGGTTGTGCAGCTCAGGCCGCCGAGCACCGTGTTACCATCCAGCTTCCGTAGAACTCGTTAAGACTTGTTCCAGTATCAAGAACAATGGCAGCCACGAAATTGTCACCTTCACTGAGCTCGCGCGTTCTGACAGCGTCTGTGCCTCACATCCCAGCTCACGGCTTCAGCGTCCGCGCGGCGCAAGCTGCCGCTGCTGCTTCAGTAACTACGAGAGGCGGAAAAACTGCAAGTGGCTCGAAAACCGACATCATAACGCCACAAGAGGGGAGGCTGCTCCAAGACTCACCCCAGCTCATCCTCAGCCTCGCTTCGGGGACCGCTTCACATGACGGAGAGACATCATTCGCGAAGTGTCTCTTTCACCGCTGGGACGAGCTTTCGCTTGAATCTACAGTAGAGAGATCGCAGACGATTATGCGCACCAGCAAGGGGAAAGAGCGAGAAATGGACAGAAGTGCTGCATCGTACGGAGATCTGGTCAGTGCTCTGGAGCAAAGACTACTCATCAGTGCGGAGGCGAAAATTCATCTGCTTGCGGTGGGTGTTCTGCAAGCCTGCATTTCATTTCTCTCCCTCTGAATTTAGTAGCTGATCGACTCTCACAGGCCCTTTCCGCCGAGTCTTCTTTGTCAATAGGTCAGCTCTCGCAATTCCTGCCTCCCAATCTCGCGGGCATTTCTTCTTTGCTTCCATCGGGTATGCCTACACCTGCGCCGCTCGCCCACCGATCATGGAGACTAGCAGACGAGCTAGGACATAGGCTGGGATGGAAAGACTCGTCATTTGGAGTGAGTCGAAGACAACCTTAGGCGGTTGCATATCCTTTCGTACTCACACTCAGTCTTCTCGCAGCCGGCATGGTATGCCCACCGTGGGAGGCTCTCGCTAGCATATCTACTCGCAGAAATCCACCTGGCTTCACCTATATCTGAGCCCAATGCATCCCCATCATTCTACGAAGCCGAGCATACGGACACCAAAACTATTGATGAAGCCGCATACCAAACACTAGACCCGCCGCATCCCGAGCAAGTCCAGCGCGCCGCTGCACCGTCCATTCAGCTGCTGCGCCGGATAGCGTGGGGCAAGGATACCTCATTCGTTGCGGATATACAGCGGGCACTGCACGTCGCTGGTAACATCTCGCAGTGGGCGGGCAGAGGCTGGCTGGGCGTCTTCCGCAGTCGCGGCTTATGATGCTCAACCACCCGACGCTGATAGTAGAGCTCCATCGCTTGGACTTTTCGACTTTCTTGGTTGTTACAAATGCACGTGATACATCTCAACGCTGTGCACCGACCTATTTTACAGTATCGGTGACGAAGGAAGAGCGTGTCTGCAATGCATTGCTGGTGGCGAAGAAGAGCGGAATGTGTATTTACAAGTTGGCCCTGGTGAGCGTGAGCCCAACAGATAGTGGCGAGCAGATGTTCATGCAACAAGCCAGTCTTGTTCTGCTTGTTGGCATGCGTGTAGAGGTAGACCGATCTAACTGTTGGGCTTACTACGACTCTTGCAACAAGTGAGAGGTAGGGATTAGCGCCGAAGAAAGTATGTTAATAGGCGACAGCGGAAGAGCACATCGTAGAATCTAAGCGGGGAATCGACACACATCAGGGCGGCTTGGGCGGACCGACAGAGGTCTTGTACTGGGCCCTTGCCCGGATGGTTGCATACCTCCTGGCAGGCCGACAGCTACACTTTGCATCTCACGTGTCATGTGTGCCTGGAGAGTAGCTAGCGTTGGTGCCGGGGACGGGCGGCAAATGCGCTGGGAGTAGGTTTTGAGAAACATGGTTCGACCGGTCGATGATATATTGGATGGTAACAGGCTCGTTGGCTGATCAAACACTTATGCTACAGGTAGAAACTTGATCATTGGGGTCGTGAGGTAACACTGTGGAAAATGGAATGATGCGCAGGCTGCGTTTTATATATTCGGAACAGATGAGATGATGGGCTGCGCAAACAGAATCGACGTGCACAGCAGGGGATGTGTCCAGGGTGTAGTAAACATGTTGAAACGCTTTCGTCGGATGCGATGGTGGAGTCGGCCAGTAACAGGTACGACAGTTCGACCGCTTCTACGAGCGTCACATCTCAGAGAGGGAGTGATCGAGAGTGTGGAGAGTGCTTGCGCAAAGTCATCGATCGCTGATGTAGTAGTCTGGGGTCCAACAACGCGGGGTGGGTGTAGCGGCCGAGTGGAGAGGAACCCTTAGGTGTCCAAGCCTGGAGCTCGAGGCTGTGCTGCTGATGATCGAGTTGAATCACCGGTGTACTCATTACCGGCCCCTCAGAGCACGTCCAAAGATTCTTTGAACATGCCGTATTCAATGTGCTCAACGCATGGCGCTGTGTACTGTTCCTGCGTAGGTGAAGCACGGAGACAACAAGAGACTTTCTCAGAGCGTCCGAGCAGAGGGATCTTCCGCATTTTCCGCGGCACTACTGCCATTGCTCTCCTCAGCATCAACCCTATTACCAAATCAGCGAAACGAGCTTTCAGGAAATGTCATGCAACTTTCGGCTTGTGGGAATACAACTCGGTGCCATGTAATTGGGCGTTTTGCATGGCTGGACGGGCATTCTGGAACACCTTGACCAATACCTAGACCTCTCGATCTTGGAAGCTCACTCAATCCACTGGCCGTTTCTTCCTCCCGCGCTTCGAGGTATGATCTACTGTATGCTCTCTAGCCTCCAAGATTGTTGAGCGCGTGCTGAACTTTCATAGGCGAGAGAAAGCGTGCGAAAGCCAATTGTCCAGCCGAGCTTGTCCTTCATCGCTGACCAAGAGAGCAGTCAGGATGGTTCTCTCCGATCTTGGGCGGCGCATCAACAATGCCTTCTCGGAACTCAATCGCGTCCCAACGATCGACGACAAAGCTGTCGATGCTCTTCTCAAGACTGTCTGCGCAGCTTTGCTCGAGAGCGACGTCAATGTCCGCTTGGTGTCTAGCTTGCGTGATCGAGTGCGAGGCAGCGTCAAGGAGCAGCTCAACGCCAAGGACAAAAATGCTGAGCAGATGAGTGAAATGCAGAGGAAGAATGTAGTGCAAAAGGTGTGTCGTCTTTGCTCTCATGCGAGTCTCAAGTCAGGAGCTGAATGCAATCCCCTTGCTGGAGATCAGGCTGTCTACGATCATCTTGTGCTGCTGGTCGACCCGGGCGTAGAGGCCTTCAAACCCACAAAAGGAAAACCGAACGTCATCATGTGAGACCTGTCTAGGTGCATCAATGCTATGAGAGTATCTAATCGTTTCCTTCGTATCACAGGTTCGTCGGTCTTCAAGGCTCAGGAAAGACTACATCTTGCACAAAATTGGCGCTGTACTACCAAAAGCGAGGCTTCAAGACTGGTCTTGTCTGCGCTGACACATTCCGTGCAGGTGCCTTCGACCAGCTCAAGCAGAATGCTTCAAAAGCGCGCATTCCCTTTTATGGCTCGTATACTGAGACGGACCCAGTGGCCATCGCTGGCGCTGGCGTCAAATCCTTCAAAGCGTCCAAGTTCGAGATCATCATCGTTGACACGTCCGGCAGGCACAAGCAGGAGAGTGAACTGTTCAACGAGATGGTCATGATCAGCGATGCTGTAAAGCCAGACCAGACCATCATGGTGCTGGATGCCAGCATCGGCCAAGCGGCCGAAGCGCAAAGCAAAGCTTTCAAAGAAGCTGCCGGCTATGGTGCCATCTTGGTCACCAAGCTCGACGGCCACGCCAAGGGTGGTGGAGCTATCTCGGCCGTCGCTGCAACCAAGACACCAATCATCTTTATCGGAACAGGCGAGCATATCACCGACCTTGAGCCGTTCCGTGCGCAACCCTTCATATCCAAGATGCTCGGCATGGGGGACATGGCTGGTCTCATGGATAAGGTGCAGGAGGTGACGATGCAGAATCCAGAGAGGCAAAAAGAGATGATGAAGAAGATAGAGGAAGGCGGCACCTTTAGCATTCGAGATTGGCGCGAGCAGATTGGCAACATCATGAGCATGGGTCCACTCTCCAAGCTCGCAGGCATGATTCCCGGCATGGGCCAGATGATGGGGCAAGGTGGCGATGATGAAGCGGGCAACAAGATGAAGCGCATGCTCTACATCACTGACAGTATGACGCGTGAAGAGCTTGACTCAGATGGATCGCTCTTTACCGCCCCCATCGAATCGCCTGGCGCCTCCAATGCGCAAGTCGCCGAGAAGATTTCGAAGGAGCTTACTGCGCAGCAGCAGCAGAATGATAAGCCTGGCAGGAAGAAGAAGAAGCAGGTGCGCGTGCGCATGACCGCGCGTGCGCTGCGCGTCGCCAAGGGCTCCGGCACGTCGGTGCGTGAGGTGGAAGAGTTCCTCGTGCAGTATAAGATGGTCGCGGGCATGGTCAAGAAGATGGGTGGCAAGGCTGGCTGGCTGAAACAGATGCAAGGACGTGGCGGCGCTGGCGGGCGCACTAGTGGTGCACCGCCCCCGCTACCACCGGGCGTCAGTCGCGAGCAGATCATGCAGATGCAGAACTCTCTGCCTCCTGAGATAAAGGCCCAGCTCCGCCAGCCTGGCGGGCGGGAGAAACTGATACAACAAATCCAAAGCGGAACTATGCCGCCTGGCCTGGCTGACCTGGCTGGAGGCTTCGGAGGAGGAATCGGAGGATTTCCGGGGTTAGGCGCACTTGGGAACATATTTGGCGGTGGTGCTGGTGGAATGCCGGATATGACCCAGATGCAGCAGATGATGCAGCAGATGGGAGGAGGCGGGATGGCGAACATGATGAGAAACATGATGGGCGGGGGTGGTACCGCGCCGCTGTAACATCGATCAGCAGTCCCAGAAATGCACGTGCGAGAACACGAGCTGCCAATTGTGCTGGCAGACAGGGGGTGCATGTAAGCCGACGCCGCCAAATCAATGTACTGAGTGCGTACATCGCCAGCGACTCTTATTTACAAAGGTTTAAGGATTGAAGAAGCGTGGCCAAAGCGTGGAATAGAGTTGTTGGTTCATGGCCTCATTTGTGCGCGACAGACTCTTGGACACAGCGCAATCGGCTCAAAGCACCGCCTGACCTTTGCCAATCGTCTCCATCTCCATCACGCTCGCCGTGCCGTCGTTCCTCCACGCCCCTCCACCTTCAGGCTCCAAAGTGATGGCAGAGGTAACCCCCCTGGCATCTGATGTCACACGCAGTAGACGAGCACGCGAGCTTGGCAGCGCTTGTACGTGCAATGACGGTAGGTGCATAGGTGCGGTGCCGGAGGTAGGAAGCAGGTTCTCCGCTGAGTACCAGGCCACTCCCATTGTGAAGATGGCCGCGCTGGCGAGAAGGGCCCAGTTGGGATGCTGCGCTCGGATCGACGATGACTCGGGTGATCTGCCAGGTACTTTGTGCTTTGCATCAATATCGCCCTATGCGTCCAAGGGTAAAATACTTGGATCAGTTGCAATCATCGAGAGCACAACTGCTTCGTTTAAGCAGCCCACCGAGGTCTTGCCGCTACTCGTTCCACACTTCGCGCAGTTCAACCCCGCTGCCTCTCGCCCTTTCTCATAGCGAACCTGATTCGCTTCCGATTGTGCAGCACCCGTTCCCGCGCTTGGGTTTGGAATGATATTGCGCTCGCGACCCTGACTGTCCTTAATGCGTAAGCCTCTCGCCGTGACGACCGGTGCTGGTAGGCGTGAGGGGAACTGTGCCTTTCTGAGACTGAGGGCAGGCTTCCCTAGCAAGTAAAAGAGACAAGATCGCCCTGGAGATGCAGCCATGGTCATCTTGCTACAGCCCGGTTTGGAAAGCTGCTCGGACTCGTAGCTAGTCATTAACTTCCCAGAAGTAGAATGCTCACCGTGAACTGTGATGGTACAATTTGTAGATGAGCTGCAGGGTACTTCATACTCCACAGAAGAGATATGGTGCGTCATAAGGGTTGTGATCATTGATTCTCGACGCAGATGCTGGTGAGGATGCTGATTAATCGCAGCATCATCGACTCGCAATGCAAGAAGCATACAAGACCCTAGTACACCTGGCTGCCGTACACTGAATGCAATCTCGGGATCACAAATGTGCGTCGTTCTTCTCTGCTACGAGGTTCAAGATAATGCGCAGAACCGAGATGATAAGAGGACTTGGTAGCCACAAAGGGAAGAACAGAACATCGTCAAATCACATACCAAGATGGTCCGCCCCACAACGTACGGCATTGCTGCTGCTCGGAGCCTTCGCCACTCCTGTAGGGGTGCGACACCAGTGGCAAAAAATCAACTGCGCGCAGGCTTTGCCACCGGACCTGGCCCCCCGTTTAAGGTGGGTGCAATATTGGTCGTGTGTTCTGACCTCAATATCTGCTGACATTCGTCTTGGACCTTGGGCACCGGTTGTCTCGCGATCGACAATTGCGATGTGCGGCTGTGATGCGGGGCAATGCAGAACGATGATCAAAAGTTCTCCCAAAATCAAATGCTCATCGGAGCGGGCGTAGCGCTGGGTCTGGGCCTACTCATTTACCGCATGGGAATCGTGGGAGATAAGGGAGAGGCTGGTGCACCGCATGCTGGACCAGCACGCGGCAACAACAGTCGCAACACTTCAAAGCTGCATCCCATGCAAACGGATGGTAAGGGAGTCTGAGTGCAATGTTCGGTTGGCTCGTCACACCGCCAAAGATGGAAAAGTTGGTGACGCATCTCGAAGAGTTGAACTTGGTGTGTGCTTTTGCTGCACGAGGCTGAGTGTGAATCGTTCGAGCCCGACCGGGGAGGCCAGCAAGCAGCCAGTCATCCAGTTCTCTTATCTATGCCGGTTTGTAATGTACGAGGCTGAGATCAAGGTGTCAGTTGTATCGATCCTTTCAAACAAGAACATGTTGATCTTTCAGCGGTCGCTTGATTTTGACTCCCTAATCCGAGCCCGGTGGGAGCAAGCGGGTGCGCCGGGTTACCTATGTCCTAACAACAAGTTCCGGGTGGTTAGGAGCATAAATCTTGGTTTATGATGTGGCTTTCCTGGTATGCAAGCTCGCTGGAATTTCACAGCTTGGGATTGACCCAGTCTTGATAGCCTCAAAGGCAAGGTCCAGATTATGAAGATGTTGGATGATGATTGGTTCACATCGAGAAAAGCCTGACTATGCCCAGCAGTGAACGGCGATTTTGGTCGCGATAACATAATATAATACAATAATAGCGTGATCGATGATCGATGGCCGAAATTCCCAACTGTGAAACCACGTACTGACAGACATCACCGTCATAGTCTTCATAGCCAAGTGATCGATGGGGATGCAAGCTTTTTCTGCTTGATGTATACGAGTGGGCCGTATATTCAACGCCTTGACGACATCAAAATAATCTGGACAAACGCTGGCCGCTACGTGGATGGTCCATACCCCAGCCATCGAGCAAACCGCGCGACCCATCGCTCGCCATGTCGCATCTTCTTCGACGACAAGCGCAGGTACGGGGCGCGCTCCGCCTTTGTGATAGAAGAGCATTAGCCTTCAAGTCTGCGGTTCAAGCGTCTCTGGCGAGCAGGAGCTCTTCCTCAATAGACCGCTGTGTGGTGCGATCAACGACTCGATGCTGCTTCTCTACGCAATGTGTTTCTTCGCGGTCAGTGGCACCCTCGGGGCCGCTGTGGACCGCAGGGCGGCTACGACCGTCAGCAACTTTACAACCGAGGCTTCTCCATGGGTACCGAAACATGGCAGAGCGCGGTAATGATGATCCAACAGCGCCGGCCACAGTCGGTGGGGGTCAAACGGCTGCGACAGCCAAAATTCCACCGGTTCAGTTGCCAACAAGAAGCAAAGACGGCAAGGAAGAGGTTGCAGCAAAGCAGCTAGACGGGAACGATCCTTTGCGGCTGAACGCGGCGTCCAAGACAACAATTGAACAACAGCGTGCTGCAGACTGGGATATTATCAAGAAGCTCATGCAGCATGTCTGGCCCAAGGGTGATTGGAGTACCAAGCGGCGAGTGCTTTTGGCACTTGCATTACTCTTTGGCGGCAAGGTGAGCGGCTCAGTTCTGTGACTCATTTGGGATTTGCTGACTAATAATAGCGCGTTTTAGCTTCTGAACGTCCAAGTACCGTTCTTCTTCAAAGTGATCATCGACAAGCTCAATGAGACGGTCCAAGCTCCGTTGGACATGACTAATCCCAATACCGTTTACGTTGTCGCAGGAAGTGCCATTATTGGGTACGGCTTAGCCCGTATAGGTGCTTTAGTATTCTCAGAGCTTCGGAACGCAATCTTTGCAAACGTCGCCCAACGCTCGATTCGGCGCGTCGCGAAGAGCGTCTTCACTCACCTCCTTGCGCTCGATCTTGGATGGCACTTGTCCCGACAGACCGGCGGTCTCACACGTGCAATCGACCGCGGTACCAAGGGTATATCGTTCCTGCTCACCTCCATCGTCTTCCACATCGTTCCTACCGCACTCGAGATCACCATGGTCTGCGGAATCTTGAGCTACAAATGCGGGCCAACCTTTGCCGCTGTCACTGCCGTCACGATGGCTGCGTACTCTTGGTTTACGATCAAGACGACAAGCTGGCGCACGCGCTTCCGCAAGGAAGCAAACGCGGCGGACAATCGCGCTGCGACAACTTCTGTCGACTCGCTGCTCAACTACGAAGCAGTCAAGTACTTTAACAACGAGAAGCACGAAGTGGACAAGTACGATGCAGCCATGAAGGATTACGAAAAGAGCAGCGTCAAGGTCGCGACCAGCTTAGCTGCGCTCAACTCTGGGCAGAACATCATCTTCTCGACGAGTTTGACCGTGATGATGCTTCTTGCGGCGCAAGGTGTTATGAAGGGAACGATGACTGTTGGAGACCTCGTCATGGTCAATCAACTTGTCTTCCAACTCTCCCTGCCGCTCAACTTCCTCGGCACGGTATATCGCGAGCTGCGGCAATCGCTTGTGGACATGGAGACACTTTTTAACCTTGAAAATGTCGACGTCAAGGTCAAGGACAATCCGGATGCACCACCGCTCCGTGTGACGGGCGGAGAGATCAAGTTCGAAAACGTCACATTTGGCTACCACCCGGATCGGTCCATCTTTACCGATTGCAGCTTCACCATTCCCGCAGGCTCCAAGGTCGCTTTCGTCGGGCCTTCTGGTTGCGGCAAATCGACGATTTTCCGTCTGCTCTTCCGCTTCTACGAACCTCAGAGCGGACGAATCACGATCGATGGGCAAGACATCCGCGACGTTTCTCTGGACAGTGTTCGCAAAGCGATTGGAGTCGTGCCCCAGGATACGCCGCTGTTCAATGCAGATATCATGCACAACATCCGGTATGGTCGGTTAGATGCTTCAGATGCAGAGGTGCAGCATGCGGCGCAGAGGGCTAAGGTGGATCAAATTGTGTCCAATCTGCCAGCCGGGTATGAGACAAAAGTCGGTGAAAGGGGTTTGATGATCTCAGGCGGAGAGAAGCAGCGACTGGCCATCGCCAGGCTGCTGCTGAAGGATCCAGAGATCCTTTTCTTTGATGAGGCAGTGAGTACCAATCTGTCGTCTACTTCATGGCTTCCAAGGGAGCCTCAACTGAAAATGCGATTCGCCTCAGACTTCTGCATTAGACAGCTACACCGAGACAGAGCTGATGCGCAATATCAATACTACGCTACTGGACAATCACAGAACAGCCATCTTTGGTGCGTCTTTCGCTGCACGCTGAATACGAGCTGCGCTGAAAGTGTTCACTGACACGCTTATGCACCACTTGCAGTCGCACACCGCCTGCGAACGATCTCCAATTGCGACGTGATCTTTGTGCTCCGCGGCGGCAAAGTCTTGGAGAAAGGCACACACGACGACCTGATGGCGCGCGACGGTCTCTACAGATCGCTATGGGGGTCGCAGTCTACCATTGGGATAGGACAGGGCGCGGGCGAAGGAGAGCATATTCATGAGCACGAGCATTCAGTAAAGGACGTCGCACATAGTGATGTACAAGCACAACAGTCGAGCGTGGATTCGCCACGACGCCCATAGAACATTGCGCATTTAGATGGCATGTCGCAATGATCTTCTAGCCTGCCCAGCTTGTTGGCGAGCTGAAGCGCAATACGAAGCGCTCGCTGTGGATGATGGACCAATTCAATGAATGCATGTTGCTCGACCGGTACATCGTACTCCTCGGAACTCTTTTGGTAGAGGCTGAGCAAGCCATTCGGGGAATGCAATGCTTGTGCTGCCTTGTTCGAACTGGCGAACAGCCGCCGCCCCAATCGCCAATTGGCCGATGGCGGCTCGCCGAGGGGTACTTCAATCACAGCATCCCCGGCCCCAGCAATGTCCGTATTTGGAGTACCAGCAGTTGGGCTGCATGGCCCACCTTTGCGTGAGGTGATACTGCAAGACGAGTCTGAAGGGGCACGCCTACAAATTCGGGATCGGCGAGATGAGCTTCTGCAAGTTGCACCTTGAAGCTGGACAGAGTTTCAACGAGCGTACGGAGGTTTGGTACTGTCCGTGCGGTCGGCCACCATTGACACCTCGATCCCTCGGCGAAGCGGATCCAGTTTCCCGTTTCCGAAAAATATCCCTTCCTGCTGTCGACGACGGCTGTTGTTCCAGCTCACTCCTCACACACCATGTAGCACGGGATATTGAGCTTCGAGCCGAGTAGGCTCATGACCGACGTTGAATCTTTCAGATTCCTCATATTTGGGTGGTGGTGGCCGATTTGATCGAGGAGATTGTTCTGGGCAGCTGCAGTACGCCAGCGGGCTTCTTGCAAGGTATCACTCGACGTGAACCTCAATCTGCGGATCCGAGTATAGATGGATTTGTTGCGTTCTGCAGCACGCGCAGGGTGGTGTAGTAACAGTGTTAGCATAGAGTGTGAGGTCGCTGTTCGCTGTTCGCTGTTCGCTGTTCGCTGTTCGCTGTTCGCTGTTCGCTTATATGCTTTATCCTTCTCATGCGAAACAGACAAAAGCATGGAGAGCTTGTAAGGCTTCGTCAAGCTCTTCAAGACTACGTCGATGGCCGTGACCAGTCAAATTGTCAACAGGTGGATGTCCTGGAGCGCAGACTACGAGCGACCGAGTGATTAAAGCCAAAGTGAGAAGACGCTCGCACTGTGAAGCAGCGACGCTTTCACTGTGATCGATTCGATCTCTTGCGAGAAGTCGGCAGCGAACAACTATAGCAAGCCCTGTGGGGAATGCGGCGAGGCCGCCATCATGCCGAATGCCATCATAACCTTCGTCACAATCATCTGCCAAAGCTCAGGGAGAATATCAGGGGTGACGAGATTGAGCGTGCCTTCGCAAACGTGGAGGTAGATGTGCTCATTTTGGAAAGACTACGCCTCGAACTGGAAGGTGTTCCGACGGCAGTCGTTTTCGTTCAACATCTTGATCGTAGTCGGGATTTGTTTTGCGGAAGAAGTGGCGAGCAGTCTGTTGTGAGAAAGGTAACTTGTTTACAGGAAGACAGAGTTGGAGGACGACTTGACATACAAGTCAAGCGACCAGTGTCAACCTCATATCAGCTCGGCTCCGACTCCTGCGAGTACTTGGTACTGAGGCGCCATTTTCCTACTCAGTTTCGTGTTGTGAGTATCGGCTGAAGCACTTTGTGAGCTGAGTTCCTCGCGACACGGGTTAGGCTAATGTTAGCGTCACGGTACACGCTTCCGACTTGATGAGCTTGCGACACGTATCGAAAGTGCTATCCCACACACACGCGTGGTTTGGGCGACAAGCTTAATCTGCGCAGCTCCTAGCTGAGGTGTCGGACGGAGCAGGTATAGTTTGCTTCTTATTGGTGTTTGATAGGAGCTCGCGTCCTTCCAGGGCACAATGGAAAATGTCACCTTGGCAGCGTGAGGTCATTGGTACGGTGCACATATGAAGCAAAGGAAAGGCCTGTGCATTGCAAAGAAAGTAGTGGGGGCTTGCTCGTCCATTGATTCGAGAATGGGTCGAGAGCCGCCAACAGGAAACGTTCAGAGTCCTCTTCAAGTGATACATGAACTGGTCTTAACCCTTCATTGCCTCGCCAAGTCTGTTTCCCCACTCGTGTGCGAATTCCGCAATTGATTGTCCGTCGCTGGCGTCGATCACGTCCTGCGGTACCATGTTTCGAGCATACTTCGGTACCGCTCCGCTGGCCGCTTGTTGTGCCTGGGCATGTGATGTGATTACGCGCAGCTTCGGTAACCGCTTGCGGAGCCGTTCAGCTTCTGATAGTGGACGTCGGATCTCCTCTGGTGCTCGCTTGCCATCCGTGTACACGCGTAGCACCGTCTCGAACTCTTCGTCGTCTGAGCTTTCATCACTTGTCGAAGTGCCGCTATCGTCGCCTGTGCCTTTTTCGTGGACGCCATCCGGCTTCAGTCGAATGGGCTTGCCCGCAGCCAGGTCTTCGAGCTCTTCCCAGTCCCAGAGCAAAGCGTCTGTTCGCGGCAAGTACGGATTGATGTCGACCAGGAACACTTTGGACATGTCCCGCGTAATATATGCGTCGAAGACGTAGTCATTGAGCTCGTACCTTTTCGATGCAGCCGGGGGGGGTGCCGGTGCCGGAGTCGGATCGCCTTCTCCACTACTCGCACGAAGCTCCTTCGGCTCAAATTCCTTTCTATGCAAGTAGTCCAGCCAAAATGAATGCAAGGCTTTGATGGCTCTTTGGCGGACGTGTGAAGGCTGAAGGTGTTCGTAATAGTTTTCATCGCGCTGTGAGATTGCAACAAAACGACCAGCACGGACAAAACAGCGGAACTCGGCGGATGACGGCATGTCAAACCACTTCTTGAGAACAAGGTAGAGGCTTGGGCGTGGTGGAACCGCGTGCCCAATTTGCACCGATTTGGTTAAAAGTTCTCCTGGCGGGCTTTGCGAAGTGGTTGTGGAAGCAGTATTGTCTGACAACAGAAGCTCGCGGGCTTGGGCCACATCGTTGGCGACAAAATCCGACGACTTGAGCAGGAGGTAGACATCCGCTGGCGTTGTGCATTGCAAGTTGGACCCAGGAAGAATCCAAGCGGCATCCTTGAAACGAAGTAGCCAAAAAATTAGCTAAAGTGCTTGAAGCATGTGTACATCGCTGCAGCGGATGCGCACGTACCCTTGGAGCGCTCCAATTGAGCTTAGGGAAGATGCGGCCATCGTACCTGGCCATGACCTGCCTGATCCGTTCGTCGAGCGCCACGAAGCGCCTTGGAACGCCTCCGCCTCTGTCACTTGCTTCCGCTTCTGATTCCTCAGAATCAGACGTCTCGGTCTCGCTGTCCACCATTTTGTCTGTAACACCTTCTATGCTTGCGTGCGGCACCGACGGCCCTTCGCTTCCCTCGGGCAGCGTCAGTCCATCTTCCTCCAGCCAGTCCAAAAAATCAGGTTCCAGCTCATCAAGGCTGAGTACAGTGGCTTTGGGAGACACCTTCTTGAAAAGGGGGTACCACGATTGAAAAGAAGTGAGCTCCAATGCTTTGTCGATGGGTGTCAAAGAGGGCAGCACGCTGCGCGACGACTCGCCAGCCTGGACCGGCATTGACGCGATCGCTGTCAGCATCGTGAAGGCCTTGAAGATGTAGGTACAAATTGACCTCGCGCGAATGTCTGGTTTCGTTCTACTGTGTGCCATGTACGAACCCGCCAAGCTCAATCGATCGACTCTGACTCGACGAGAGACTTTTCTTTTGAGGCTGGAGTTGCGACGTCTCGAGAAGAGGACTTGAACTGTGTGATCAGACGGTGGGGCGGCTCGGCATCTTTAAGGGCCCAATAGCGTTAAATTAAGTCGCCGAGTTCCTTGAGATGGGCTCATGGCGCTCTTGCGTCGTCGACGCTCTATCACCCTCAATGAGGTGGGCCAGGGTGCACGCCGCAATGGCATATGCGTAGGGGTCTGTTGCGCTGGTTAGGCCCACTGGCGCTCATTCACAGGCCCCAAACTCCAGTACATTGGCGTCGGGAAATGCAAGAGGTTGTGTATTGCCAGCCTCACTCGCCTGAAGCCAACAGGCAAAATGAACTCGTTTCCGTCCGAGCTGGTGAGCCAACACTACCCTTGCATGCATGTTGCAGGGCTCGGTATTCCTCCGCATCAGAATACACCTGCTGAAGGAAGCAAGAGATTGTCGCAAAGTTCCTACTCCGTCAGGCTTGAACCCGATGCTCACTTCCCGACACTATCAGGACATCTGCGCAACGCATTTCTTGCCAGGGGCAGGACTTCGGCGTGGGACCCGACTATTGGAAAGAGCCCTGTTTTCCACAGCGTCCTCGTCGATCGTGTAAGTTTTTCCAATACTGCTATTTGTGAAGTGTAGCTGATGCCCGTTCTTGCACGGAACAGGACATTCGCTTACCGCCTCGCAAGGTGCGCGTCTCAACCTCGACATCGAGCGGTGTAGCCTCAATTTCCCCTGCCTCGCAGCTTCCTCCCCGCTCACCACTCTCGCCGCTGCAGCTCAACGGTCCTCTCTTTCCTGATGGAATTATCTCGCCCCAATGGATTCGAAGATACAGGGATCAAGTACCAGCGGTGCACATCATATTTCATTGTCTAGCTCAACTGCCAGCTCAGCTGCTCTCGTCGACGCAGGAGCCTGACCAAGTGCCACCAGGTATCATTGTCCAAGGCGAGGATGAAGCTAGCACCCTACAGAAGCTCAAAGCTTATGACGAAGAGCTTATTGCACATATATCTGACTCTCTCAGGATCCTGACCGAGCGGGGGATCAAGCTGACTGTTGTCCTTCTGACCACCCGCGGCATGCTCTCACACCCTTCTTTGGAGGCGAGGTTGAGCTACATTCGCCGCAACTCGGGACTTGATTCCAAGGCTTCCCTGTTTGTTCTCACTTCGGTCCCGCGGAGTGAAGTCGAAGATTTCGTGTCCAGCCTGCAAGGTGCGGTTTACGAAGCAGCGCTCGATTACTACCGTGAACAGGCTCGCCGTGTCCGACGCAAGCGGACTCGATACCCACCGCCTCCAAGCGTTTGGCAACCTATTGCTGCCGCACACAAGCAACGCGCACCCGCATGTGCCTCTCCATACGAACCCATTCCGCTTTCCAGGGAGGGATGGCACATCCGTGCAGAGTTCAAATTGGGCACATTTGCCGAGCTGGCTGGTGACCTCGATACAGCGCTGCAACATTACGTGGAGGCCAAGGACATGCTTGCAAGCTCGAGGTGCCTTGGCAGCACATCCATGCTGCCACCGCGAACCAAGCGGTGGGCAGAGGCGAAGGTACTCGTCGATACCCTTAACATTCGGATTTGCCGGCTCTATCTGTATCAGTATGCGACCTCCATCGGTGGACAACTCGTGCCACCTGGCCACCCGAGGAGCGATGCGCAGCTGCAGCTCGCCATGAGCACCTTTCAGAGACACATTAAGCGCTTTACCGAGCTTAGCACAGGATGGGGCATCGGCGATGCGACTTTTGAGTTCTGGAGCTGGCTTGCGAAGCAGTGAGTGTACCAGGCTCCTTTACATCGCTTCTTTCATCTTAATCTTATACCTCAACAATTCGGTTTTTAGGTATCGCATGCTTGCAGACCTTCTCGACCAGGCGACAAGCGGTCAAGCACGCCTAGAGCTTCCAGCGCACGCACCACCTTTACCGACCAACCTGCTACCGAGCAGCATTGCTCATGGGCCTAACCCTCCTCCATTTCTTGGTCCTCTGCTCGCGCCAAGTACTAGCGCACTGGCCGAAGGAACGGTCTCACTCCACCAAATACCTAACCCAGGCTACATCTACTACTTGGCGGGCATTTGCACGATTGAGCGGCGTAATCGCTTCACCAAGATGATCGAAAATGGCGACGGAAAGGACGAACGGGCTAGCGGGTATCCTGCGCTCGTGCACGAAAAGCAAGTCGATCATGCAGCTCAGATTGGTGAAGTGGGTGTCATACACGCGCTGGTGTGTTAAGCTTGTCTACTCACTAGGCCACCGGTCCGATCGACAGGTTCTCATGCAAGCATACGAGCACTTTAAGAGAGCTGATCAAACAAGACATCTCCTGCTCATCGCATCGCAAATTGCCCTCAACTACTTTGAAGGGGGAAAGTACGAGACAGCACTACCATTCTTGAAACGCATAACGAAGACTTACCGCCAAGAAGAGCAGCTCGTTGCGCTCCGCCAGCTCCTTCAGCTGGAAGCAGAGTGCGCCCACCAACTAAGGGACACTGCAAGCGAAGTACAAGCGGCTTGCGACCTGCTATCATTCGGTGCCGATCCGCGTGGTCCTATTCATCGCCTTCACGCTCTGCAAGTAGTACAAAATATCAAAGTTCCTCCCGAGCGAAATGCCGATGACACCTCAGTAATGGAGACGTATGATTACGGCTACCAGAATGCGAAGGGTTTTATCTTTGCTTCATGTGTCTTTGCTCAAGCTGAAGTTCCAGTGAATACGCCTGTCGACTTTCAGCTCGCCTTGAGCTTTCACTCTGAACGTTCTTGCGGTGATGACGCGCCAGAGTTTGCATTCAGCAAGGCCAGGATATACTTTGAGGGCCAAGAGAAACCCTCGCATATCCTCCGACCCGACGGACGAGAGATTGCTCAGCGCTTATGTTCCATCGGACTAGCATCAGACACGGAGCCATGCCAATCTACTGCGGGGCTCTCGTGGGTTCCTGGCAGAACTACTGTATGGCAAGGTCAATACTCGAGCACGCAAGCAGGAAGAACTACTATCTCAAAGATCGAGCTTGAGACGGATTCCACATTCAAGCTACGCGTGACAATCAACATGTCGCAGGAAGCAGAGGAAGACATGCAACCGCCTCCAGTGTGGTATACTGCAGATCTCGGAAGAACGTTTAAGTTGCCACATCGAAGCACGCCGTCCAACATGCTCACTGTCGTCCCATCACTCCACGACGTCTTCGTCACCTTGGAACTGCCAGGTGTTGTCTACTTGCAAGAAAAGGTGACTGCTCCAATCAAGCTTGTCAACAAGGAGCTAAAGGCTCTTCGACTGTTTGCGGTCATCGATATGCATGGCATGTCAGGCGATCATTCTGAGCCGCTCGATTTTGCCGGTTCGGTTGTAGTCACGAAGGGCAGCAATTCCGTCGAACGGGGCCCTCAGGGGCTATTCGCTTTAGGTATTCAGCAAGCTGGAGCCGAGGACGAATATGCCTTGGCTTTCTCTGCGCCAGCCAGTTCCAGCGCTGCCGAGTTGGTTATCAGCGTCTTTAGCGAATATGCAACCGAAGAAGAAGCGTTCGAAGGCTTCGCTGTTGAGCCCACTCGGCGAGCTTCAAGTGTTTCGCTCCGCAGACCTTTCGCAATTTGTCCTTTGCTGAACACGTTCAGCTCGGTAGGGCCCATTCGACCTTTTCTTCAGAACTTCAGCATAGCCGCTGCCGAGAGTTTTATTTGCAGCTTGCGCATCGACATGGAATTCCTGAATTTCGATTCAGAAGTGGAGGTGCTCGCATATTCAGTGGAGCCCGCTAGTGTGACTACATTGAAAGCTCGGCAGGTGGGTCCGAATCCTCTGCCCGACTCTGTGTGGAAATGCGGAGATCGAGCAGAGATGCTACATGAGATCCACCTGGCACCTGACGTTGGGGGACGCAAGGTCGTGCGCATGTCATTGCGGTGGCGCCGAGCGACAAGCGGCCATCAGGCAATGTCAGGCGCGAATGTGGCAGACGTCTTCGTCGATCTGGGAAGCGCCTATACATTGCCGCCGACACAAGTCATCGTCAACACTCCGGGCTCTGTGGACATATCTCAGCTATTGAATATTCGGACACGCGTGGACTACTCGGCAAAGGAGCCCACAAAGGCGATCGCCCTCTCGGTCAATTCAAGTGCGCAATTTGCGATTAGCGGACCTCGCAAGACTATTATTCACGCCCTTCTTCCAGGGACGTCCGCGGATGTAAGGTTACAATTGTTGCCACTGACCGCAGGAATGCTCCCCTTACCAAGCATCCGCGCGAAGGCCCTAGGGGCAGACGACGCGAATCATTCGTCGGACCAATTCGCGATACCTTGCGTCGGCTCCAACGGCCTAGTTCAGCCTCAAAGCGTCAATGTTCATCCACTATCATCGCTATCTGGCGGACAATAAAGCACCTATGTAAAAGTCGAATGTGATGTTGCTCCTAGTGCCAAATACAAGCGGCACAATAGCAAGTGTAGACAAAGTAATAGTGCGTGGCATTTTCAGGCCTTGAAAAATGACGAGCCCGAGCCGGATGCGGCTATCGTTTTGTCACCCTCGGTGCTCGCTGCAGAAAAGCCCGAGCGATCAGGATCAAACCATTCGAGGCTGCCGTTACCCGGTGCATCTGCTGCAGTGCCTCCATCACCTTCGCTTGGCCCGTCTGCGTTCGTCCTTGAGGGCTTTTGTGCAACCTCAGAGTCGGCATCAGCTTCGTCCTCCGTTTCAGGGGCTGGGTCATTCCCGCCATAAGCTTTAGCCTTAGCCTCAGGCTCTTCATCGTCCTTTTCGTTCTGGTCTTTCTCGCTTGCATTCTCGGAAGCAGTCTTGTTCTCTGCCATAGAGCGAAGGCTACCATGCGAGGCCAGACTCTCACGTCTTGCACTCTGGCCATCAGTGTTTCCTGTGCCTCTTCGATCGCGCCGACGCGCCGGTCGCGAGTTCGGGCTGCTGGAAGTAACGCCTGCTTGACCACCTTGCAATTTGGCGAGCATTGCAGCCGCCAGGTCAGACGGGTTTCCATCCATAGGAGTAGGACTGGCATTGACATTCTCCTTTGCTGCCGAACGGCGCTCGCGAGCCTTTCGCTTGTTCTTTGGAGTGCCTCCGCTCTGACGCAAATTGCCGAGTAGCGTCTCGAGGACAAGGCTGTCATCCACGCCTGCCTCCTTCCGCGCGAGAGCCTCTTGACGCTCTTTCTCCTTTTCTTCTGCTGCAGCGCGTCGTTTTGCTTCTATCTGTCGTTGCTCGCCAATCCGCACGTTGTCCATTTTGATCTTTTTGTAGGCAGCGATGAATTCTTTGAAGATGCCAAAGAAATCTTCTGTCCGCATGAGCTGCGGAGCAGGGAAGCCCCGTCGCTTGGGATCGGGTCCCTCGCCAAAGTACTTCAGCGCATCCCCGTAGATTCGCTCTGTATATTGGACTTGGTCGCTCAGTCGAGACAACTCTGAGCTCGCCTCTCTAAGGAATGGCAGCATCAATTTGGCATATGGGTCGTTGAGGTTCTCTTCATTTTCGTCCAAGAACCGGTCCAACTCTTTCTTGTGCTGAAAGCTCCCAGACTTGAGCTCAGCAAGATCTCTCTTGAGATCGAGCAATTGCACTGGGGGTGGGTTTGAACGTCAGCTTTGCTGTGCTTCATGGTGTCAGTCAGGTGCTGCTTACCCCTGCAAGCCTCCGAAGGCGCATCAAGTTCCTCGAGGAAGGACTCAATCTCCGGGAAACACTTGCTAACAGTGCGCTCAACGAAGTGGAGCAGGGTGGTTCCGTCCGACGCTTTGGTATCCACAAGCTTGTTGATCGAGCTGATCTTGAAGCCAAAGGCGCCTCCTTGCACACCGGTCGAGTTGAGGAAATTGCCCATCATCAAAATAATGTTGAGCAAGCGAGCGAAGTTCCCCGCCTTCATGATGGCTTCTGCGCCCTCACGAATTTTGGCAGCACCTTCCTTGATCAGGTCGTAGGTTTCGCGATACTTGGTCAGGTAGAGAAGTCCTTGTACCTTCTCTTTGAGGTGCGGCACAGTCATCAGCAAGACCACCAAGCGGTCAGCAGGGTGCAGTAAACGTAATGCTTCGTTGCTGGCGTTGCGGTATTCGCCCAGCTGGCCCTTGGTTTCGGACTCGGGATAGTGCCGCAATAGCTCCGACAAAAAGCCTTGGTCAAGAATGGATTCGTTGCAGTTGACAATATCGTGTGCAACCTCCTCAGGCGTGGCGTGCTTTGCCTTTGTCAAATTGGACTTGACTCTGAGCAGCACCATCTCGATCCCTTGACGCGTCTGCAAGCTGAGATGCGTTTTGAGCTCGATCTTGTCTTTCTTGGTCGCGGCAGTCGCCCGTCGTGCCACTTGCTTGGCCTTGAAGTCTTCTTCCATCTCCTCGAAGAAGCCCTCTTTCTTCATGATTTCTGTGATGCGCTGCTCATCGACCGTCGCTTTGCTCCACACCGTTTCCGCTGCGTGCTGGGCGGATAGCTTATCCCACTGAAGCTGCTTCATACGTGTCTTGGCCATCTCAGCAACTTCCTTGCGGTTAAACAGGTCATTAACGAGTAAGTTCGGCACAGGTGGCGCCGGTGGGGCGGCAATAGGCCCAGCAGCACCGAGTGTGCCCGCAAAGCTCGCGCGGACGTTCAGCATCGAGTCGCGTGTCGAGTCGTAGCCCGGACTGTACATCCCACTGGGACAAGGCGATGTGAGTGCTGACATTGGTGGTGGAGGAGGCGGAGGGGGTGTGGCCACACCAGTGCCACGCGGCGAGAGGGGTAACGGCGACCCAAAGGTGGTGCCAGTG
>NW_013546900.1:0-50985 GCF_000711695.1 Tilletiaria anomala UBC 951 | reverse complement strand
CGCCTTGCAAGTGGAAGAAGTCCGCCGGCCATTGCGACTGGTTTTTGGACCCTTGTGTGACGGAGGCGCTATATTTGCGGTTGGAATCTATTCCGGTGGCAGTGTACCCGCTGGCGTCACGGTGAGCAGGCATGTTATGTTGCTGGCCTTCGTCAAAGACCGAAAAGGGGTCCGAGAAGAACGAGATGCTTGCGGGACAGAGGAAAGGGCGCAAGGAAGTCATGGTCGACATGTTGTTGCTGCCACTGTTCAAGACGGGCGGTGATCTGATGGCTGCGAGTTTGGAAGAGGTTGTTGTGGCTCTTGATAGCTGTCGCAAAAGAGTTGTTCGTGCTGCGTTGTGTGACATTGGTTGGAGACTTTTAGAAGGTTGAGGATGAAGAAATCGACGGGATGGCAAGATGGTCAGAAGCGCTGTTTATATACCATGACTCTGCCACGTCTCGATGCAACTTGCAATGCACGGTGTTGAGCTTAACGATGAGGATGGCCATGACGGCCTCCCCCCACCCTTACCCTTATGAGATGCCAAGTTGATACGATGTGGCATAGAAGCTTGTAAACCATTTTAGAATACATGGTTTAGGGTTCCTGCAGCTTCTCGAACGTTCGTTTGCCCCCTCCGCGGTCTCCTTTCAATGCGACGCGCATGAAGCACACAGCCCCAGCTCATCAAGTGAGAGCCTCCAGATTCCAGCCTGTCAGTGTCAAAGTGTGTCTAAAAGAAGGTCAGAGAAGCAAGAGAAGTGCTTGCGGCACACAGGCCTGTGATGTTAGTCTTTCCAGACAGAGGCGTTGCCGAAGGAGCGGGCCGTGAGACCGAGTCGCCGGAAGAGAATGCATTTTTTGGTCTGTGCATTAGGACATCGCGTAGCACGCTCTCGAACGCGAGTCCATAGCGAGAATCGTTTTTGTTCGTTCTCGAGGGCAAGACGACCCGCCATGCATCTCTCCTGTACCATGTGTGCGAGCAGCTGGCATTCGCAATGGTTCACCCATGTATCGAGCCGGCCTTGCTATGGAGATGACGTTGACGGGTGGCCGAATATAAAGACTGTAGTGAGATGTGAGTTGCGTGAAGACTTTCGAGAGACGTGAAGCGGCGGGGTCCCGGATTTCGCTTTTCCTTTCATCGAACGCGTTCCCCCCGGGCCCCCACAGTCGCGTGTGGCGTCATCGCCCTGACTCGTTCAAGTTAACCTGGCCCCCTAGTTCCATCATCCATCCATCTATGCGCGTGCATGTATGCCATATAGTACAATGATCGGGGTGCAACAAGCTGACCATTGATAGCCATCGCCGACCAGAACACCAGCGTCCAACAACGCCCTCCACTCCCTCGTCTGTGGCGTTGTCGTTGAGCCGTGCGGTCTTGTACGTAAGCGTCTTCTGAAAGCATGGGACGTGTCTCACCCACGTACCACGACAACCTTTGGCTCAGCCTGACGAAGACGGTCGTCTGTGGCGCGCTCGACAGGATCAACTCGGATGATGACGCGCCTATCGAGGGTCAATTGTTCCCCTTCAGCCGAAATGACGCGCCGGAGCGGCGAAAAAGGAAAGGGGCAAACCATGTCACATTCTCCGAGTTTGTCGACGCTCTCCATAATGACGACAAGAGGAGCAACACCATGTTCCATCTCCTGGAAACCCTCGTCGAGGTGGGTGGTGAATCTTCAATTCAGCCTCACTGCTGGTAAATTTTGTGGCCTGACAAACGATTTATTCCAGGAAGTGGTGAAAAAGACAGTGCGCAAGCGAAGACGCGAGGATACCACCCGTCGCATCCCCGACATGCACGCTGGATCCATTCAAGCACATGATATTTCTTCCTTTGGAGGTTCAGTAGTCATCAGACGTGACGCTGATGGAACTTCTCCTTGGGATGCGTCCTTCGACCACGTGATCGAAAGGATTGCCGCGCCTGATGACGAGCCGCAGGAAGGTGGCAGCGAAGGCGGCGAGGCAATCGGTCGGAACCATTTTCCTTCGGACAATCTGCCTCTCCTGCCGCAAGGCGGCTGGAGTGAAGCGCTCTTCAGTCAAAACGCGGTTGCAAGGACGACGACGATGCGGGGCTATGCAGAACATAAGTACGACCTCGGTCTGGAAGAATGGGCGGAAGAATGGCCCACTGTCTGCGGCTGGACCACTGAGGATGACGAGCTGCATGAGGCTTTTGCACAGATCGGTGCGCCGCCCTCGTGCGAAATTCTGTTGTGTCCGCAGGGACGCATAATCCAGATACACCTGCAAGTGCTCAGAAATCTGTTGAGGACTTTGAGAGTCCATTCACGTCGCGCACTCGAGAATCTCGACTCGTTGGACGACATAAGCGCGCAGGCCGAGCTGTACGGGCGCATACTGTCCGCCGTTGACGGCCCAGATCACTTCTTGTCCTCCGTCGGTGACTTCATCCGCCGTCAGCTCTCGCAGGATCTTAGCCACTTGTCGACGCTTGACCAGATGCGCGTGTCCTTCGCACTACTCGACCTTTTTCGTCTCACGAAGTTGTACTTGATCGAGCAGGCTCGTCTCATGGACGCTGAAGAACTCGCTCATGGGGCGATCAATCTAGTTCTCCATGGAATATCTTCACCCTGGTCGGCTGAGCTTCCGGATCGACTCGAGCCTGGCTGCACGTATCTAATTCGTCACGCGCATCATGGGGATGGACTGTTTGAGGAGCGTCCTCCCATCATTCACCACGAGCCATTACTGGGCGAGGTACGCGGTCCACTTGCTTCTCCGACCTGGAGAATGGAACACACAGAGGAAGGCGATTCGGACAGCAGGATGGAAAGCGTATTTGCTGCCTTGCGCGCCCGCTCTGACATGCTGCGCGCTTTACTTGGTTCGAACCCTGACCATGTTCGAGGCGAACCCACTTCCGCAAGAGTCGAAAGTGCTCCTGCTGCAACACTGACGCGGTATGGCATCGCGGCCCGCTTTGCGGCCGTTCGCGCCAGCTTGGATTGGCCGCACCGGTTGAGCCCTGGGCACTCGGATCCCACTGATCGCTCGCAGCAAGATAACAGGAACTTACCTGTTACCGTGTCTAGAACGGCGCCAGCGGCATCGGCATCTGCTACGGCTGTCATCGATGCCGATGCTGCGATTGTGGCCTTCCAAATCAGCACCAGCTCGAATCATGCAAACGGAAGCACTGTGCCTCGAATACCATCTGTCAATCAGTCGCCGCAAGCCGTCGCTATGGCCGCTAACGGTCTTCGTCGCTCAGGCGCAAGCCGTGTCTCGCCGCGCAACAGATATCTCGCTGACAGGATAGACGAATTCAGTGCCTTCGCTTCGCGTCGCAGGCAGGGACAACGGCAGGACCGTAGTGCAGATGCGACGACGGAGGGTGACGAGACATCAAGCTCTGCATCAATCACGGATGCGCAGAGACCGCCATCTGCTGCATCTCCGACGCGTGGGCCCATTGCCCCGCTGCCGCCTCGTGGACGTCACGGTGATCGTTCTTCTGAGCGCCAGACGTAGCTCGACCACGCATGAGAGGGGACCAACACGTTAGTGTAGCATAGCCAACAGTAGCACATGTAAAAATACATCATTAGAGCCTCGCAAGTCATCCCTTGTACGGCGCCAGGTCGATCTCGGTCGTACAGATCAACGCCATGACACACAAGCCCGGCATTCGGTAGGTGCGATGGTAGAACCGATATTCTGGATCCGCGGCCATGTCTGCAAAATGCTGGATCGAAGATAGTGCATACAGGCCGATCTCGTTCCACCACAGCTCGTTAGGTAGATCTTTGGGCCGGCGAGATTCCTCAATCTCCGATGGCGAGAGAACGTTGCCGACCAGCTTGGGGTCACCGCCGCGTTTGCTAGCCCCGTCGGAGAAGCCCTGTTAAGTGCCACGGTGACGGGCCATTGTGTCAGTTCCCCGAAGGGTAGGCGTCCGCTTGGCACACCGCATCTCACTGGCCGTAATTGAGATGTGACTTCATGGCATCATTTCTCTCCTTGACGCACAGCAGATTAAGCTGCAAGACAGGCCCACGGTACTCGTTCGAGAGTCTGTCCGCAAAGCTGAGCAGCTCCTCTGAGACCTCCAAGCTCTGCGGCCCGCAGGCCGTGGGCACATCTGGATTTAATCGTGCGGGTTCAGACAGGTTGCTCAGCAGTGGCATTTGCGGAGCTTCGGCGTCGAGCTACGCACTGCGCCCATGGTGCCTTTCCCATATCCGACTGAGGGTGCCACACGTGATGCTGTCATGCACTGACATCTGCCGAAAGATCTTGATGCCACCCTCCTGAAGCAGATCATTCGGGTCCGGAGCCAGGAAGATAAGTAGGTCACATTTGTGACAGTCCAGGAAGCCGACGTCTAGAGACGAGGGACGGATAACGGGCTCGCGGACGCGCGAGGCAACATGTACATAGGTCTGAAGTGGTGTGGAGACAAGGGGATGTAGACAGCGCGAGATGGAGGTTTCCGGTACCGGTTTGAAAAGAAGCGGCGGTCCCTGCTAGCATCTTGCCTGAATTCAGATTGGGCGGTGATTCTGATGGTTGCGAGCAGCTCGTCACGGTCAGACAAGCAGTAGAGGATTGATAGGCTCTAAAGCAACAAAATAAGGACCGACCGTTCTGATGGCTGCGTCTCTCGTCGATGGGGATGATAAGCAATACAAGCTGGCATTAAGCCTGGTAGAGGTGTGGGCCGCGACTGCCGGGTCTCGGGAGTGCGAAGCGAAGTTGGTGACTGTCAGCTGCTGCTTCTAACAAGAAGCGCCTCTGATCACCATTCAGTACTCAGCGTTCAGTGGTTCTGATCTGTAGAATACAGTGTTTGCAATGTTGAGTCTATGGGTATCGTATGTAGTAAGCAGATTTACAAGCAAACAAGCTCTATTGATGTAACGTGACGGATGCGATTCCCGTGATCCAGAATGGTAAAAAGCCCGCTGAAAGGCCGTGATGGTGGTGGCTGCATCAATTGCAAATCTTGGCATTGAGGCAGTCGATGTACGCGGCACCGAGCATGGCGACGAAAGCCTGGCCTTCGGGTGATCCGGCCGTGTACGGCTGCTGAGAGAACCAGTCGTACGGGTTGACCGTTGGGCTGACGATCCCACTCGGCTCAACTGTGGCAGCAATCGCTTTGCGCGCGTTATCCGCCCAGGGGACGTACGTCGATGCGAGCGATGGATCGAGGACGGCCATGCGGTACATGGCGGCTGCCAGCCCAGCGGTACCGGCCGCCTCGCCGAACCACTGGAACGACACGTCGTTCCAGCCGTCGGCGCCACCGACAATGTAGTTCCTCAGCAGGCCGTTTGTCGGATCGATCGCCGTGGTGCCCGTCGCGCCTGACGACAGCGAGGAAGCAGAGATGACGCCGTCGAAGATCTCGTAGATGTACTGCTTGAGTGTCGTCGGGCTGGACGCCCACGTGCTCGTTCGCGGCCAGTGCAGGATCGTGGCGAGGACGCGGACCATCCCAAGTGCGGCCCAGGCGTTGCCTGTCGACCACAGTCCGAGCGTTTGCGACTGCGGCCCGACGATGTGCTGCCAAAGTCCCTGACCGTTGAAGGTGTCCGAGCTGGAGTTGGAAGATGTGGCGTTTACGGCGGCCGTGGTAAGCTGCAGGACCTGGCGCTGCAGGGTGCACTGTGTCACAACTTCCTTCATCAGATCGGTGTCGGACGTCTGCGCAGCATAGTACGCGAGGAAAGGAGGGGCCAAGTACTTTGTGCAAAGGAAAAAAGCAGCGCTCGGATCAGCGTCAGGCAAATGAGAAAAGAGTGGCACGTTGCACTCACCATCCAGTCCGCCCACAGCTCGGCAATGTTCTCTCTCTGACTGATAGCGCCGTTCGCGTATTTGGGCACCTGGTTGAGATGGTTCGACTGCTTGCCTGCCGCAGTCAAATATGATGAATCGGTCTGACCGATCATAATGGCCGCGACGCCTAGGCTGGCGGGGTCACCGGTGGCGCCCTGGCCTGCGACGAGCGCATAGTTGGCCGTGTTGGTGGAAATGTGCGGCTTGGCGTAGCTCAGACTTTTGACGCTCGACACGGACTCCTTGGGGATCTTGCCGCTTGGGAAGGCGGTAGAGGAGGTGCCAAAGACGCTCAACGACGGGTCGTAAACTTCAAGCAGCGCCTGCGCTAGCGCTCCGTACTCCCAGCTGTTCTTGGCGAGGCTCACGCCCTGCTGCACGGCGCTGACGTAGTCGAATCCGACAGCGGAGATGGCGGCTTGCGATGCGGGCGCCGGCGAAGATGAGGAAGGGCTCGTGGAGCTAGTGGAGACTCGCGAAGTGAAAGAGTGCTTGAGCGCGTTTTTAGAAGCGCCATCCGAGGTAAGCGGTACTGCGGAGCTTGAGCTGGAGAATAGGACCGTAGACGCTGCGGCGGCTGCGACCAGCGCAACAGCCGATGAGGTTATGCCACCTCTCATGCTTCAATCTCGGAATCTGTGCCTTTTGGTACCCCTTTGTTGGGTTTGGCAGAGGTTTCTTCGACCAGAGTTGGTGCGGATGTCGGATTGGTTTGCTAGGCAAAAATAAAGCGGCTGTAGCTCGGACCACTGGAGGTATTTAAGCGACATAGATGGGTTACTGAGGGACGAAGAATTGGGATCGATGCAAAATTTCCAGCTATTTGTACCCGTGAGAACCAGCTGACTGGCATGGATTGAGGATGTGTAAATGAGCCGCAAAGGTTCCAAACCCCTTGAAAGAACGCTACCAAGATGAGCAGAGGGCATTAGTCGGAGACCGCATTCATGCACATCGTCTCGATGTTTCCAGGTCGTAGGATGATAAAAGCACGACAGTTGTGATGCTATGTAAACCACACAAAGCACCATCAAAGGAAAAATGGATGATCATCGTCGGCTAAGAACCAAAAAGGTGTCAGAGCTGTGTGCCGTACAGCAGCAGGCTGCCACTGTGTGAATAGGTTGCAACATGCAGAACAGCCGAAAGGTACGAGAAGCAAAGCCACAAGAGCGACACAGTTGGCAGGCAGAGGTTGGAGAGCAGAGCTGGCGCAAGCCGACGCCCGGCAGTCATCCGATGTACAGTTTGCACGTCCTCTTCTCGAACCTCTTCTCTCATCATCAGTTGCCTGGGCCTAGCCAACTGCCAAAAGGAAAGGGCGGTGGCGACCCCCCCCCGCTCCTTCCGAGTGCGAATGCTCCCGAGTTGAGACGCTGTGAAGATGCCAAGTGTGTGAAGCTGAGAGTTGAGATGTCTAGATGAGGATCAGTCAGTCGTCCTCAGGGATCGACATAGGAGTGGGAGTCGGAGACGCGGGCAGCCAACGAGGATCGACGAGCGGATGCCAGCCGACTGGCTCTCGGCCGGAAGAAACCACCTGGCACCTTGGCAGCCTGACCGTCTGCAACTGGTCGTCCACCTGCATGCTGCGGATAAAACGGCCAGCACTGGCAATGCGCCGCAGTGCCGTCCTATGTGTTCCCGAATAAGCCACATGGACGGCACTCAGTGTCAGAGCGACCGACACACAGAGTGCCGCACGTTGATGGCTCAGCCGGTCTGGCCCAAGCCATCCACTCAACGACCAGTTGGTTGTCACATCACCGTCCTCGTCCCTCTCGGTCTCTCTCTCTCTACAACAGGCGACACTGTTCTTCTCGCATACTCTCATCTCGTCTCGCCGCTCATCGCGCTCAGCAGTTATTGCACACCTGGTCACACGCCACAAGGCATTACATCTGTATAGTACTTGCCAATATGTATATCCACAGTCAAAGCGGATCACCATTCATGCATAGCTCTTCGCGCATCGCGCCTCAGCTTGTCAGGCGTCAGATGTCGTGCAGCTCTCCACAGCCTGTCCGAACGTGCCATTCTGACCGTCAGCTAACTCACGAGGCAGCACGAGCTTGAATATTCATGGCCTACAAATTCACCCCCAGCGCCTCGGTTGCATGATCGCTCCTACGTGTCAGCAGTGGTGAGTGGACTATACCGTCATCAGTCTCCTACCAATGTAAAAAAGTACTTGTCCCGGCACTCTGGAAAGCTCTGGTCGGGGCCCGGGCTTCGCGATTTATCCTGGTCTTGGGGGGTAAATAAGCCTTGAGACTGGTCCAGTGCCTTCCCACGTGGACGACACTACCAGTTACTTCCACCGGAGTCCAGTGGCTGACCGCACTTCCCCCGTTGACTGAGGACTGGCCATCCCAATATCCCCATTCTCGTCCTCGCCACCCATCCATATTCCAGAGGCAGCAACATGTGCGCTAAGCCGGTCGTCCAGCTCGAGTAGTATGGGCATACAGACATGCGCGTGTGTCTGCTCTCGAGTGTCCGCCCACTTGGATTCAATCCTATCGTGTCGAGACCCGACCCGCTACCACCGTCAACGATGTTTGACTCAGAGGCACGGCAGGTTACGTCACATCCTGCACACATGTGCAGTACATACCCTCATGCCACGGCGACCACTTCGTACAGGATGTGACGAGCGAGCGATGCTTGGTGTACATGCGTACTTTCCTCTCCCCGCGGCTCATCATTGCATCATTCTCCTTCGGCCTTGGCGGATGAGAAGCTCCTGGCCTGTGGCGTCTGCACACCAGGTCTAAACACACTCTTCACGCTACAGGAGTGGACTATGTCTGCGACGATGTGTTTTCCCTCGTCCTTTCGCATAGTAGCAATTCGCCCTTCCCAGTGTCCAGTAGAGCGCAGATGAGGCTCCGCTGGATAGCGTCGACGATAATCTCATTCATTCCATTTTCCACCGTGCCTCAGGGCCTCGGGCCGCCTCTAGGTCCGAGCTCTACGAGGTGTCAAGGGAGCAACGCCAGATAAAAGCTTGCTGATGCCCCCCCTTGGTTTGCCACTCTTGATCTTCGAAGGAGAGCAAGGACGATGCGCAAAACGGTGAACACACAAGCATGTGTCACTCCGGCCCGCACCCTGCATCCTTCTCTTCCTCTGCGCTCATCCTTCTTCCATCTGTCATGAAACGATTTCTCAGCCTCTCTCGCGAGGACAGCTGACCAGAACAAGAAGCAGCAGCAAGTTCTCCTGTAAAGCATCATGCCTTCCTGCTCCTCGCGTGTGATCTCTCCTACCCAATCCTCCCTCACCCTCTTCCGCAGCTCCTTTCACCTCCATCATGCAAATTGGTGCTCCAGCACAGGTTTCCCGTCACAGTCGCCTCCACCACGCTCATCTTCCCTCCCTTCCCCATGTCCGTGCCAGGAGCCGAGGTAGTAGACAGCTCGACGAGCTCGCCTCGTGATGCCTGGTGTCACCCGCGTATATACCATGCAGCTGGTACCCCATGGAATGCCAGCGTGTCCCATCTTCTCCCTTCGCCTTCCGGGTACGCTTGCTCTGTCGCTAATCAACACGGCTTCGATCACGAAGGCAAAACTGGCAGGGGCCGAAGCAAGCCCCCTCCCCTATCACAGGCCCATTCGAAGTCAAGAGCAAGATGGAGCACGGAGAGCCTCACAGATGTTATCCATTTGTCTCATTCTCTCCCTAAGAGCCAGGTCGATACCCGGCTCGGTCGTCGACGGCCACTCCTTTCTGTATCGCCTGCCGTCAAGAGCATCGCATTGCCCTCCACACCAGTTACTCGACATCGAATTCAGCACGCTCGAGCGCCACTTTGCGCGGCCCAGCTCACGCATGAGCTCGCGCGCAACGGCCCCTTCGGCCAAGAGGAGCGCAGCAGCCGTATTGAAGTGGACAACGACGTGATACGATGACTGGCAGCAGATAGATGACGTGCTGTGCGCCGCCTCGGACACGATGCAGAGCCCCACCGTTGAAGGCACCAAGTTTAAGGCTGTCCGCGTGCAAGGTTTTCGCGCCGTGTCGGCCTTGCGGCACAGCGAAGAGGTCGTCAAGAAGCGATGGAAGGCCCTTTCCAGGTATTGGCATTGCCATACTGCTCTTCCACAAGCAGCCGCACCCTTTATGATGGCGAGCTTTTGCATATTGACAGCCATCTGCTCGCATCGAGCTGACTTCCGTCTCCTTCGTCTGCAGACAGGCTCTCCGTCAAGCGTTCTCCAGGGCTCGCGGCTTCTTCTTCATCACACCCTTGCAGGGCTACTCGTCCGCCGCGTCGTCACGATCAACAGCGGTCGTCTTCTCCAAGCTGGACTATGGCACGCCTTTTTCCCCGCTTTTCATGCGCATCCAGTTTCTTGACGACGGCTTCTCGCGGCAGAGCAGCAGCACCAGCACACTTGACGGCCGAAGCAGCAGTAGAAGCCGAGCAGTGGGGCTAAAGACGCGTCGCGTGCCGACCCACTGTCTGCTAGCCTTCAAAGCACGGCAGCACGATCGATCTCTTGCATAAGCTGCTATGCGTCTTCCAGAGTCCACTGTGCTCGGCCTCAGAACCGCTCGGATCAGACTGCAGCCTGTGTCACTTCGGACAATGCGTTGGCAACCTTGGTCCTCACGCATACATTCGACATGAGCATCGGCAAAGCCTTCACCGGCGACTTTGACGGGCGCGGACTCTTGTTCTCGCAAACACCTGCGTTCAACGAGCAGTACTACCGCTCGCCTGTGCAAGGCTCGTTGCGCCCCAGCAACGTGCTCGACGCGCATTGTCACACGCCGGTCGCAGCGTGCCAATTCGGGGCTTGCGCAAGGCCCATACCTCGTTATGCCTGCAGATGCCCAGTCCACGGTCCACTTGCGCGGGGACGTCTCTTCTGTCGACGTCGCAGGACGCTCGAGGTTCATCCTGCCTTACGCGCTGCCCACGCTTTCCCTCGACGACGGACGGTTCCTCGGTACTGCGAGGTGGGACTTGTACTCGCTAATGATCGGCGGCAGCTCGCCCTTGTGCCCTTCCCTCAGCTCGAGCAGTAACCGCATTCGAAGCAGCACAACTTCCTCTTCGGGTGCGTAGACGCCGCGGGATTCCCGCTTGCTGTGGTCTGAGAGTCCGCCTCCGTCACTACGCTTGCAGCTGATGCCCCCGACATCAAGAAGGACTTTGAACAGCTCACCATGGCAGCTGCCCCTCGTCCTGCGAATGATCTTCAATGTCTAAGCTTGCAGACCGCCACTGACTACCTCACCGAGTGACCCTCGTACGTGCCAATGTTCAGCAGGCCATCGCTCCCTCGGACGGGCAGCTTCAACGCGCTGCACATGCCCATCAGCGCGCGTGACTCGGCCAGCAACACCTTCCTCGGCAACCTCATCTCCATAAGGCGCTGCCCTTCCGTTGACTCGCACGAGTCCGGTCTCTCGGCACTGACTGAAAGAACCGAAGAGAATTACTTAGCTGTCACGGACGTCACGTTCGACATTGGCTCGGTCATTGCGCACAGACTGGACGTCCAAGTGACCCTGAGTCAGCTGCTCGAAAAGCTCAGAGCAACAAAACCGGCTGACTTTCCCTGGCGGCCATCCCCAATTCTTCGCCGGCGACGACACGCATCATCGCAAGAACCGAACTTCCTCCTCGCTCGCCTCTGCACCATGCCAACAGGAAGTCTCATACGAGTTTCACTTCCACCATTGACCTCTCGCATAGTTTCCGCAGCAGCACTGCTTCGTTCGAGCGTCCCGGTTCGATGTATGCCTTCATCTGAAGGCACACTGTCATAATTCTCGAATGCTGTACTTCCACTTCCATTTATTCAGTAGGCGTACAGATTGCCTACTAGATGTCAATCTCCCCAAGCAAAAGCGTTTGGTCCGTTGAACTCGAGACGACTGGACACATGCGAAGATAGTGAACCTCAGCGATCGTCATCGTAGGTATGCGGGAGTCGATCATGTACTCACTGATCGGCTCGTAGGGATGAAAGGCGGCTGCTGTGCAAGTGCCTTTGTGCCCCGGCAGCTTCGAGAGAAAAGGTTTAAATCAGCCCCAGCAACGGCACAGAGGGAGTGACGCCCGTGTGCGGCAGCTTACCTTGTACAGGATCTTCGACTTCTCAACACTGGAAATAGGGCAAGGCCAGAGCCTTTGTCAGTAGCGTCGTTCTACGGTAAGCTGGGGACGCAGCGAGACACTTACTTCCAAACCGTACACGTTCGATCGCCGCCGCCTACAGCGACATTTTCGCCATCAGCACTCCAAGCGACCTTGACCAGCAATTGTTCAAAGCCTGAGGTGGCCCCCGTCAGTGTCCGATGCAGTCGGGCGCTGCCGATGTGACCGGGTGGCGGCTCCGGAGCAAAAGGCCGCACGTCCCATACCCGAAGAGTGGAGTCGAGCGAAAACGAAAGGAGAGATGAGCCGGACGGAGAGAGTTGTAGTGAGGTGGGACTGTCGGTGTGACCTCGTAATGAGAACAAGATCGTTTTCCGAGAAAGGTCGTAAACCTGGTGTGCGGTGGGAAGAATTCGAGGCGGTAAGGGTCAGCATAGCAGACTTGTGGATGAGCAAGAGCAGTAAGCACCCACGTGAATATCATTATCCACGCCTGCCACGAAGACCTGACTTCCATCATCCGAGAACTCTACTGCCGTGACGGGATACCCGACCTCGATTCTGTCAAGCGGGTACTTGTCCTCCGGGTCCCACAGCAGCACAAGCCCATCATCTCCTGCACTGACGAGAATCTCCTTTCCCCCTCTTGTGCAGGCGAGGCTATTCACAATCCCCTTGTGCCCTCGTAGTCTTCGTAGTTTTTCTCCCGTTGATGGATTCCAGACGATCAACGTCCCGTCTGCGGATGCAGAGAAGAGCCGAGGTGATGTCCGCGGCGCGGATGGCGACCAGCAAATGGCTGTGACGGCTTTTGAGTGACCCTGTAACAGGGTTAAATTGGCGTTCTCGCCATATGTCTCCCACAAGGCTGGGGGGACAAGACGAGACATGCGTTAGCTGCCTGTGCTTCGTCACATTCAATCAGCTCCTGCTCACATATGGTCTTGTCTGAAGATGCCGCCGCGATCGTTTGGCCATCAGGAGAGAACTTGCAGTCCAATATCTCGGCCTGTTCAGCACAAGCGGGGGGTACATCCAGTCATATCAGAAGGTAAGGCTCCTCCTCCTCAAGCCGCCGGTCCTGCCTATACGTCAGCTCACCTTATGGGCCCCGGATAGCGCGACGATTGGAGCCTGCAACCCGCTCGTGCGCTTTATGCTTCTGACCAACCCTTTGGACTTTCCTCCGTCCGAGGAAGCAATAGCGATCTGCTTTCGCGAGCCGACATCCTCGTCGTCATCTGGCCGCGATCGCTTCACGAGCGCAGAGCTCGCGCTGCCAATGCCGTTGGGCATGATTCTCGTCGCGAGGCAATACCCAGGGTTGGGAACCAGTAAAGGCGAGCGACCAGAATGTTTTCTTTGCCCTGCCTTGTCTCGTCCGGAGTTGGAACCGAGGTCGTCTTGAGGATTGATCATCAGACTGTAGCATGGATCTATGCGGAGAGAAAGTTGAGAGGTGGTTGCATCTCCCGATGAGATTCTGGATCTCAAACTCACGCCGAGCGGAAAGGCATTCCACTTTCCACGCGATGAGCTGTCAGCTCCTCAACGCCTCAACATCTTGGCTTCGTGTATGACAATCGCATGTACCACCGCAATGAACTAAGCCCGTAAATAACCCAAGGTTCTAGGATACATGTGTTAAGATACGTTGTGCGTAAGCATTGCCGTGGCTCGTTCTACGTGGTGGCGGCGGCAGCCTCTGTATGTTGCGTGTGTGTGCGCGTGACTGAGTCGCGTAAATGTGTCACTAGACGCAGCGCCGTATCAGCAAGAATCTTAAGACTCCATACGCTGATGTTGCGCAGTCGCTGCTGATTGGCATTCTGTGACACGACGTGGTTTGCGAGGGCTTCGTATATCTGTGAATTTGAGAAAGGAGATAGGGCCATGTCAGATGCGTACTGGGCGACCGAGAGTCACGCGCTAAACGCTCACCTTGTCAGACATTATCGGAAGTAGTCCTGTCTGTGCAAGGTCCATGGACCCATCAAACTCAGTCTGAGCGGCAAAGATGTGGACTTAGACACTACAATGCGAGCGAAGATCACACAGTCTAGCAACTCACGAGGTCCATCACGATTCTCGCGTGTATTGGTATTAATGTCTGAGAAATCAATCGGAAAACGTCAGCTTTGCGGCGAACGCTTTTCTTGCATCCTACTAGCAGAAGACCCACTCGGTGCGCATTCATGAAAGCTACTATCGGCCTCACAAACGCATTGTTCCGATAGCTGAGATCTTTGGTGAAAAGCGGCACGGCAGCCTTGATATCTTTGAAGCGGACATCCAGGTCGATTATCACCGTCGGTGGCGGAATTGCAAGCTCGACATCGTCGTCATTGGCGAATTCCGACCCGGCATTCACCCCTTCAGCGCTGGGCTCATTGAATCCTTGGCGGCGCCCGTGTTGTGAAGTCACATCGCGGTTGACGCTGACTTTCTGCGCGTTCGGCCCAACGGCGGTCACAGGTGCCTCGATCGCCGGACCGCTGAGCCTGTGCTGCCCCGGAATGGGCCGGTCAACTCCGTCCTCGCCGCGCCCATCCCCGTGAACAAGGTCTGAGATGTTGGAAGCGATCTCCGAGAAGATCGCATTGATATCCACATCGTCGGGGATCTCGCGTGGGAAGCGAAGGTCAGCGACCACGTCGAAGCGCCCGCTTGTGATCCACGCCATGGGTCCGGTGAGTTCGCTCTGCTGGCTCTGGATGTGATCGATGCTGACACCGTCGATGCGTATGCGTGTCTAGGAGCACACAAATACAAGAAGGTTAACATCATAAGCAGGAGTCTCGGGCATCGCTCAAGCCGCTCACCATCTGGTCCCATCGACTCTTGTTGAGTTCTCGCTCTCGCTCCGTAGTCTTACCGATGCTCTGCGGCTTGTGCAAGCTGAAAAGACATCCGTCGACCTGTCCTGTGATGTGCTCTGCAGAAAGGAGGTCATACAAAATCCACTGCTTGCGGAGCCTTGGTAGGTGCGCGCTAAAGACGCTGTAGTTGAACGGTCGGAAGTCGCCAGGCTGATAGATAGTTACCAAAAAATCTTCGATATCCAGTGATTCCAGCTCGAAATCTCCGCGCTGGAGTTCGCGGCGAGCTGTCTTAGGGTCGTACGGCGTCTCTGGGTCCCAAAACACATTGCGACGATCAACGATACCCCGGATGCCCTTGATAACCGCGTCTTTGAGTAAGCCCTTGCCGTCCCACCACTTGCTGAAGCTGAGCTGCACATCTATGCTGTCGACGCTGAGATCGAACATGGTATAGTTGCTGTTGACGTTGTTGTCCAGATCTCGGCCGCGAGCTGCGTCGCTCATGGGTTCGGTGATCTCCTCGTCTTCATAGTACATCCCTTCCCAAGCCATACCTTGACCTGCGGTTGTAGCTGTGCCTCGTCTTCTCCGCCTCCTATCGCCCTTTACCAGAGCGTCTCGATCACGCTTGAGCGCTTCTGGGTCATTGTGTGCCCGGCGTGAGATGAAGACGTTCTTGAAGCTGATGCGACCATCCTTCCATTTCGGCACGATGGCGCTCTCGAATACGACGGTGACGCCCGTTTCGCTCGTCAAATAGTCTGCTAGCTTCCTCGCAATCCAGTGCTGCAAGTTGAGAGCGTTGAGCGCGGCAAAGACGACAGAGACAAAGGTTGTCGTTCCAACAACCACCCAAATGATGGTGCCGACCGAGCCAAGCGTGAAGAAGGCCGAGATGTCGTCCGCATTGAAGCGACGAAAAGAGCGAATGGTGAACCATTTGAAACGAATGCGCAGCCTTGTCCAGAAATTACCAGCATACTTCAGTAGGTCTTCTTTGTTTGGCCGTGTCGAAGTGCCGTGGCTGTGGCCATGATGACCTGTACCATCGGAGCTCTTGCCGTGCTCGCCTGACCCTTCGTCAGATGCAGCAGAGCGGCTATTCGATGCTTGTTGCCTTCTAAACGAAGACACTTCTAATGCGAGCTCCCTCAGGCTGCGTGGGTAATTGTGAAACGGCTCTTGGGACGACTGGGTTTGAAGTGATAAGCTAAGACGGTCTCGAAGCTCATCTTCTGGGGAAGGCTGTTCGGATGCTGAGTCCTTGTCATTTTTCTTTCCGACTTCGTTTGTAGCAACTGAGCGAGACGTATGGAGATAGCGGACGTGACCATTTCGCACGCTGCACGGAGGGGCTGCCTGTTCCCGAGCCGCAAGCTGTCTAAAGAATGCATATATGCCAAGGTATCGATCCTTGTCTTCCAAGGGGATCTGCCGTGCAGCAGTAATCACACGGTGTGGATTGGATGCACCTGCTGAACGCAGGCTCTGAGCTCGCAACCCTTCCTGCAAAAGCAATAACCTTGTAACCCTCTGCATCATCGTCAAAAGCTGCCCAATAGAGCAGGTTCGTTAGTGGCGTGGCGACCCGCCGCGGCGAACGTGCCAGACTGCGAGGGTGTTGGATATCAATTGTCAGCACGCATGCCGGTCGAAGGCCTCTTCGCTTCCAGATTTCCTGTACGCTGTTTCTCTGCCATGTGGGAGGGAATCGTGCGACTGCAAAGGTATACCGCCACACCGACGAAGAATGGCAAACGTTAAGCTACATTTTAAGGATATTGGTTGCTCTGCAAGCGTGTATTTTATGGTTAGCAAACCCCGCCGCTTTTAAGACAGCGAAAGCAGAGTCCAGCTTTCGGCCGAGAGAGGTTAAAGCGAGCGAATCGCCCTCGCAGATGCTCTCTTATTCTCTCACCCTCTTCATCATCAGCACAACTCCAATTCAAGTTTACTAAACTAGCATCACCTATTCTGAACCCCTTAAGCAGGCGAACCTATCTGAAGTCTATTCATTCCAACCCGAGAAGGCGAAGAAAGAGCGAAAAAATCCGCCAAAATGCCAGTTCCGTGGGAAGCGATGCTGCCAATGGGCTTGGTGGTTGTTATGTTCGGCGTCACCGGCTCTGGTTTCAGCTTGGCAAAGCGGATGACCAACGAGGGTAAGGTGAGTGAACTTTCTACTCTTGATCGAACCTTCAGGCTCCATATATGCAGGAAAGTGTCAAAGAGGGCATTGCACATGTCAGATCTGGTGGAGAACTACGAGGGTCGGGCAGCGCTCAAGGCCCTCATCGTTCTCAGATATTCGCTGCGTTTGTCTCCCGTGCAGCTCGCGTGTCGATAGGCAGAGCCTGCAAGGCTTCCTATGGAGGACGAAAACAGTTATCAGGTTTACGCAACCGATTCGTCGGCATGTTGAACGTTCCGTTGGGAAGCGTTCCGTCCCAAGACGCAGATGCTGATGGACTTTTGCCTTTATTCTCACGGTTTGTAGCCCGCAAGGCACAGTCTCGACGACTGGGAACACATGATGATGCAGAGAGACCAGAGATTGACAGGGTCATTACGAGGGCAAGCAGTGAGTCGCAAAAACGTGGAGAGAATCCTCTCGATGAAATCCGGGTACTGCTGGACTGACCAAAACGACTTGTGCTGGCGGCATCTCGGCACACCCGCTCCCTCAGGTGAATCCTGTCGCGCCACCCAACTTTGCTACTTCAAGCATCTGGACAACGGAGAGGGTTCAGACCTGATTCCTGTCTTGCCAGAGATCGTGTACCATGATCGACTAGAAACGCGAAGTGCTTTGATTTTATGTGAAAGGAAGGCGCTGCGCAGTAACGACGTACATGCAGAAAGGCTATCTAGACGAAGCAGCTGATGCTTCTCGCAAGATCACCCTGCACTCGTTGGCAATGATCTTGACATCGTTTATCCCAGCCTCGATCCATTTTGAGATGATCGGCTCCCTTTGACCCCAGAGTTTCTCCGCTTCAGTCAATCCCTCTGTAGTGACCTGCATGGCTCGCGCGACGGGTCCGTCTGCACCTACTTCCGCTGAGCTGTCATGTGCAACCAGCGCGTCACGAAGGCGCATCGGTAGGTCGACAATCATGAGCAGCTCCTTCTGTGTAGTCGAGTCGAGCTTTAGGACTTTGGCATCGGATCCTTCACCTATCCGGACGTCGAGCACGTCCTTCTCTACTTGTAGCTGCCGAGTTTGGCCAGTGTTGCTGTTGCTCTGCTGCTCTACTGGATGCACGCCGGGGGATGCTGCATCAATAGGCTTTGCTTCCGCTGCTGATCCTGTCGCATCCGATGTAGCGGAACACGAAGCAGGAGGAGGCCTCGGAAGTGCGAGGTCGGAGAATAGCTGGGAGATGTTGGAAAAGGATGCCCGAAGTGCATCGAGCGAGCCATCCAGCGACTCGGCACGCGCTTTCATCTGTTGGAGAGCACGGTTTCAGATGAGTGCTGTGTCTGACACGGAGTTTAAGCACGCACTTTTGCAATCGTTTCACTTGCCGCGATGAGCTCGTGGTGGTGGTTGTACACCAACGATTGCCGCTCCCCATCAAGCTCGCGTAGCTCTGTCGACATGCAGGAAACTTGAGCTGAAATATTCTTTCCAACGTAAGCTCCATAAAACGCACCAGTTAGAAGATCACACTCTCTCTTGAGAAGCTGAGGTAGAGTACTCGACGCCACAATCGATCGATATGCAGCTTTTTTGTCAAAAGACGCGGAGTCTGTGCGATGCGTCGCACGGTCAGACAACGAGTGTATACGAAAGCAAGCCCTTCGCCTGCTTACCAGGGTCTGTGGGATCTTCATTTGCAGTGCTCAAGCCGCCTCCCAGTCCATAATAGTCGCGGAGCAAGGCGCTCGCTTTGCCCTTGCGCTTCGGTCGGATTGTTGCACCGCCAGCTTTGATTTCAAGTGTTGCCTTTGCGGGCGACGATTGGTCGCTTGCAGAGGCGGTGACTGCCATCTTTGCCAGTATCTGTGTCCTATACTCTTACTCTTATACTCTAGGAGTCACGTCGGTTGCTGCAGAAGGTGGGTTATTCTGTCTTCAAGGATTGGGACGGCAAGGGAGTCGCTTGCAGGCAGTGACTGTCGTCATCGATGGCCACAACAGCTGCGAAGTGCGTCGTGGTGTACCCCAAGGCATCGGGCCTCCGTAAAGCGTTGCAGTGGCTGGCCGAAAGTGAGCAACGGCTGACAATGGATTGCCACTGTGTTCGGTAGCTGCGGATACCCACCCTGACCTTTCCATGTGAATGCGCAATGATGAACAGACAAGCCGCCTACGGCTCCGGAAACGACGACAACCAGAACCCGTAACGACGAAGAGAGTGACTTCTTTCTTTAGCACCCCCAATTCCCGTGATGAAAAAAAGAATAGAGCCTCATCAGACGGATGACCATGCTGCCATACAACGAACGCCAAACGGCCTCGACGTCCGTTCTTCCAGCGCATTGCCACCTTGACGGCCACGAACGAAGCGGCACAGGAATGCTGCTCACATAGACTTTGCTCCTGTTTTTCCAAGCCCAACATTCCAGTTGAATGATCCTATCTTTGTCCGCGTGACATAGCGTACTACTCGCCGAACATGGCCAAAAAGTCTGGACCGCCTTCGGGCTCACAGCCAGTCTTGGGGCCGGGAGCTTTCGAGTTGCTCGCCACGCCACAGTCCGTGGGGAATCCGTCGCCTTCCATCTGCCTTTCAATTACTCAATTCCGGGGTGGGTTTTGAGCGTGTCTCTTTCCAAGCCAACGGGCATTCTGTGCACTACCGTGGATCTTTGCGCATGTTCTGACTGGCCTGCTATGCTGATCACAGAATTCATGCGGCAGTACCGTTCATTAGACGACGGCGTCACTACTCGTCTCAATAGAGTGATGGCTCGATCTCGTGACATGGGCCTCTCCTCTTACCCCTCTCTGCTCTCTTCCCATTCATCATCGTCAACGTCAATCGACATCGGCACATCGACGTACAGCGTGGTACCCGAAGCCGTGTGCGCGTCGTTCTGGCAGGAGCTCATGAGCGCTTGGACCCGGCGCGAACAGGCAGTCCGATACTGCCTGACCGTCGCGGAGCGCTCTCTGGTGGAGAAGCAGGCACAGGCGGCAGCGGACGCGGGGATAGAGCCCGGCTTGGACGCAGAGAGGAAAGATGCATCCCTGTTTGCATCGGCCGCGTCAGGTCGAAGAAGCAGTTCGCGCGACAAGTTCGACGACAGGAGCGGCCGGGCTGAGGCGCACGACGAATTCATGGTGTGTTTGTCCTGAGCTACATGATGAAGCTCTTTTAGCTCGGAAATTAACGCTGACCCCTTCGCACGTGCATGCTCAACGGTCACATGCAGCTGCGGCAACTACATAACGAGCTCGCGGTAGAATCAATACTTCGCAGGCGCTCGCTCGACGTCTTCAAAGCACGATGTAGAACCTTCCAGCCACGACTGCGAGACGAGCGCGAACATGCCATGTGGGAGGGTAAGGACACGCCCGCTGCGCAATATAGTCAGCAGCAGGCTGCGTCTGTGTGATCACAGCACTCGGCAGTGCTGTCTGCTAGATTCTACCATTTGTACGCGGTCATTCACCATGAGCGCACGAGAATCGGATGCAATACAAATGTCTCTTCCACCGCTTTCCCTACGAGTCCCCAAAAGCATTGGGCATCTATGCCCTGCCTTTCACATACAAAATCACGCCAAACCACCGCGCTCCTCAGTTGCTATCGCCGCTGTCTCCCTCCTGCATCGCCGTTCGCGGGAGAATCCATGTCCATCTCCATGCGCTGCCACGTCTTGTCGCTCTTGATGTACCCCTCGTTGCTGCGATTCCCCAGGCGACCAGTACCAACAGCCGCCGCCGCGACGTCCTCCTCTTCGCTTTCGAACAGCTCACCGTTCCATATTGCTGGTGATGCCCGATGGGTCCTGCGTCCGCCCCGCCGCGCTGGGCTTTTGCCAGCACCATTGCTTTTGCCGTTGCTGCTGGATGCGTGACTCTGACCGTGACCGTGAGCAAGGGCGGCCACCTGGTTCTCCTTGCCGGCGCCCGCGCGGCGCATCCAGCCTTCGACCAGCCGCGCGTCCGGCGTGGTCGCATGGAAGCTCACCGCGCGAGGATTCAGCGCGGACCCAGCGACGGCGGCGTAGTACGCATTGGCCTGCACAGCCGCCGTCGTGAAGCCCTTCACAGCTGCCACACCATCCTCCACTGCCGCTGCCGCTGCCGCTGCCGCCCGTGCGCCGCGTCCACCTCCAGTTGCTGCTGCTCCTCCCAGAGGCATGCCAGCGGTGGCGCGCGCGGCGAAGAAGGTGCGCTTGACGCGCTTGGTGCGCGCACCGCGCGAACGGTGCCCGCCGAGCGCGTCGAGCAGGCGACGCTGTTGCTCAGCGGGGTCGTCCTCGTTGTCCGAGCAGGTACCATATGAGAAGCGGTTGACCAGGTAAGAGGAGGCGAGATCGTGTCCGAATGCCGCTGCGCTGCCGTTGTGCTTGAGTTTGAAGCCTGCGCCTGCGCGGCCGCCGTGCCCGTTCGCAAGGGCCATGGGGGTTTGCTGACTGCCGATGCGCGACATGCCCGAGCCTGTTGCCCGCACGCGCGGCCGTGCATCTGCCATTGCCTCGTCCGAGTCCGCCTCCTCTTCGTGCTCTTCTTCTGCTGCTTCCTCACCCTCCTCGCGCGCGGGATCCTCGTCCTCATCCTCGTCACCCGACAGCTCGTCGCCATACCGCTGGATGTGCGCATCGCGCAGACGCCGCGATATCCGCCGATCCAGGTCTGAGTCCTCGTTGCCAGACAGCTCCGCAGCAGCGGACGAGTTAAGTGTCAGCGGCACGCGTGGCACGTCGACCATCTGCGCGCTAGGCGCGAATGGAAGGCTGCGCAGGTTCTCAATGATCTTCGTCCTGGACAAAGTTGCATTTGTAAAAGAGTTAGAGCGCACGAGCTGGAGACACACTCCACAGTAGACTCACCTCAGACCCTCGAGATACTCCCTACTGTTCAGGTCCTCCATGCTTGTCCGCGGGACGTCGAGCTTATATTCGGGCCCAAAGTAGTGCATGTAGTCGTTGAATGGTAAGTTCTCGTCGAGCTCCTGCCCGAGCAGGATGCCTGTTTCGTACGTCCACGTGCGCGCGACGTTGCGCACCGTGTATCCACCGCCGCCGACGACGACGAGGGGTACTCCAAACGTGCGCATGAAGCGAACACAGTCGGCGTGACCTGTTGGTCCAACAAGGAGGAAGAGGTGTTAGCGTACACGGTATCGGTTGGAGGTGCTCGCCACGAGAGGAAGGATTCCGGAAAGGAAAGACGCACCATCGATGCTGAGATTGAAGCAGCCGAGCTTGTCGCCTGCAAGACTGTCCGCGCCGCACTGCAACACCACCGCACCCGGTTGGTACCACTGCATGATATACCCAATGACCTCACGGAAGATGAGCCCGAAGCTCTCGTCCGTGATGCCGTCTCTCAGAGGCACGTTGACCGAGTACCCCTTGCCCTTACGTATGCCGGCGTCGCGGACGTCGCCGGTACCCGGGAAGAAGTCGCCATACTTGTGGAAGCTCGCGGTGAGCACGCGGTCTGTCGAGTAGAACGCCTCCTCGACGCCGTCTCCGTGGTGGATATCGATGTCGATGTACAGGACGCGCAGGTGCGAGCGCAGCAGCTCGAGGATAGCGAGAACGATGTCGTTGACGTAGCAGAAGCCGGACGCCTCGCGCTTCTTGGCATGGTGCAAGCCTCCGGCCCAATTGATCGCAATATCCGCCGCGCCCGAGTTGAGCGTCTGCGCTGCAGCGATGGACCCACCGGCACTGATGCTGCAGAATTCAAACAGGCCTTCGAACCCGGGGCAGTCTTCTCCGGTCAGGAAGCGCTGGTTCCCGCCGGTGAGCGCGTCGACGGTCTCGGGTGTGACCTGTTGGAGAAAGTGGATGTACTCGTCCGTGTGGAACTTGGTCATTTGCTCTGGCGTTGCACGAGGAGCGCGAAGGACCTGCATGTGCCGCTGCAGGCCATAATTGGAGATGAGGTTGTGCGCCATGCGCATCCGGTGCGGCTTCATGCAGTGGCCGTAGCCGTACGAGTAGTTGCCGACATCGGCTGTCAAACAGCGGGGGTGGAAGGTCAGAATGCGACTCGGGATCAAAGCAGAGAGGGAGGAAAAGCAAGCAGGCACTCACGATCGTAAAAGTAGCTGACACGCTGCTTGATCCCGCGATCGACGTAGGCAGGTCCTGGATCCATGTTTGCTCCTGCCTTCTTTGCACCGTCGGAGCTGTTGGATGGACCAAGCTGGGAATGAGAGATACAAGAGCGGGCCAAGGGGGGTCGTCGTCGTCGTCCTATGTACTACTGTTGCCCGAGCGCGCTCTGCAACAGCTTTCGTTGCGCTGCGTTACACACTTGGAACCCAAAGATTAGAGCGCGATCCGCGGATACCCTTTTGTCGATTGGGCTCTGCGTGCGAGCGATACACACTTGCTGCTGCCGACTCTATCTCGACCTTGTTTTGGGAGGGGGGATGGGGAAGGTTGTCGGGGGGTCGTGGATCAGGAAGCGTGCTTCGTCGTCGTCGTCGTCGTCGTCGTCGCCGTCGTCGCCGTCGTCATGGCGCCGTTCCTCTCTCCCCAGCCGTCGAAGGTGAGAAAGCATGTGCGTGCGTACATACCCTTGCGCGGGTCACCGCCTGTGTACTCAACACATAGAGGGGCTGGCGGGCGGAACCAACGAGAACGAGCAACCTTCGCGGGGAAGGAGTTGCACCGATCGGAACAATTGGAAACACGGAACACGGAACACTTGAACTGCAATTTTGACAACTGGGAAATGACGAATGGATGACGATGGCCAACCCTTCGGATGACTACATATACTTCCCCGTCGCTCGTTTCGCTGAGGCATATGTTACCTATCATGCATGTTCGCACCCGGCTGCATCTGCGCTCAGCTTTGGTCCTTACTAGATCAGCCTGACGAACTGACAAACAGCGCAGCAGCCAGTGAATAGGATCCTACCTGCAAGATGGGAAAGAAGAATCGGGCATCAGCGGCCCAAGCAGCGGCCAAGGCGCCTGCCTCATCCAGTTCCGAAGGCAAGGCCATAATGCCCGCTAGCCAGCCGACTGTCGATGAGCCGGCGAAGAAGAAGCAAAAGAAGCAGATATCCTCCCCATCTTCCTCTGGCGGGAAAGCGAAAGAGACGGGGCCGGCTCATCCGCTGCCGTGCACCATTGGCCAATTCACCGCTGTGCCTCTTCGGCTGCCCTCCAAATTCATCAAGTCGACGCCGTACCACTGGATCTACATCCGCGCGCATGCCTCCAGCGAAAGCGCTCCTACCTCATCCGCTGGGCCTGGCTCCTCGAAAACAGCGGAGCTTCCCGCCGAGCGCACCCTCTTCGTCGCCAACCTGCCAGTCGAGGCTACCGAGCGGCATTTGCGCGCCCTGTTCCAGCCCGCCGGCGGCAGGGTGCAACGCGTCATCTTCCAGGCGGCCAAGAACCTGTACGAGCGCGAGGAGCTGCGCCGAAGAAGCCTGCTTCCTTCGTCTGGTAGTGATGGTGCGGATGGCGTAGAAGAGGAGGAGGACGAGTATGAGGACGTGGACGACGGAGAGGATGAAATGCCGGATGCCTCCACAGCTGAGGTGCACAGTGTCATGAAAGCAAAAAATAAGCAAGCACAGAAAGGCAGCAAGAAGAATTCCAAAAGCATATCCAATGCTCTCCTCTCCTCTATACCGAGCATCACAGCTCTCCCGAGCATGGACCCGCGCGTCGCATCCAACCCATCCTCTTCCGCCTCGTCGAAAGAAGCCAGTATACCCGTACCGCCACTACTGCCAACCGGTTCGTCTGCACACGTTATCTTCCTCGACGCCAGCACGCTCACGCGCGCTGTGCAGCTCGCGAAAGAAGGCGCGCTCACCCCGCGCGGCTGGGCCAACCCGGACCCATTTGCGGACCTCGCGCTGGCCGAAACGGAGGCCAGCGCGCGTATACCGCGAGGAGGAGTGCATGCAGGTACCGCGGCCGGGTCCGACACGACTGGGAACGCGAATGCAGGCGCGGGCGTGGGCGCCAACATGACGGCGAACGGGAAAGTGGACGCGGCAGCACGTGCGGCTTTTGCGGCGGGTGCACGCGCGCCGCCACTCGGCCTCGCGTACCTGCTCGCCGCGCACGACCTCGCGCGGCCATCGCTCGGCGCCGTGCGCACGTATGCGGACAGCTGCATTGCACGCTACGAGTACCTGCGTGCGCACCCGGCTGCCGCCGCCGCTGCTGATGCCGCGAATGGAGGCGGTCCCGGGAAGGGGGAGCAAACGAAAGGAGGCATCGAAGCGGTTAGCGTCGGCCCAGATGGAGAGCTGCTGGACGCGGATGGCTTTGTCATCGTACAGCACGGCGGAAAGTACGGGCGCGCGAACGCCGGGCAAGGGCAAGGCGTCGGTGTCATTCGCAAGTACGCCTCTGCTTCCGCTCCTGGCAGCGACATGGCGCAGACTCAATTGGGTCAGGAACAGAAAAGGCAAAAGAAGAAGCGTGCACTGGAGCTGGACGACTTTTACAAGTTCCAGCGCCGCGAGAAGAAGCGCGATGAGTTGGCCGAGATGCGTGCGCGCTTCGAGGCGGACAAGGAGAAAGTGCGCAAGCTGCGCGAGGGCCGGAGGTTCAAGCCGTGAGTGTAGAACACTGAAAGAGGAGCGTATGACGAATGGGGCTCGCTGACGCTAATCGTTCGACACCTCTACTCCTATATTCCAGTTATTGAATGCCCAGCAGCACGTGCGCTAGAGAATCATGGACGGTACTTTGCATTCTACCCAATATATGTACAAGTTGCAGACCTCGATGGAATTGCCTGTCTGTATCCTCAAGCTCCGGCCCCATGACATGGCGCAAGTCTCACTCTGACTGCGCATTTGTATACCGTCATTAGCCCCGAACCTTGCCTGCCTGTCGGTGCGAAAGAGAATATTGCCTACGAAGTATACACATCGTCGTACGCAGGCGGCAACTCAGGGTCGCAGGGATGGAGGATGCTCGCTTGGCGGCGCGGGGAGAGCTGTGCGTCTTGCGCTTGCTCGTGCTGCCCGACGATCGCGCCGCGCTGCGCCGCTTCGCGCTCGCGCTCCTCGAGCTCAACAACCACTTGCGCTGCTTGTAAGTCGTCGTCGTCGGGCAGTATGCCTGACGCAGCTGTGTTCGCAGACCCGCTGCCGCTTGCGTTTGCGCTGGCCCCCGCCGGCTCGGCAGGTGGCCCTGCTCCGTGCGCCTGCGAGCGCTGCGACGATTCCGCGCCCGCATCAGATGTCGACAGTGACAGCGCGGCAAGCGCATGCTGCGGCGCGGGCGGCTCGTACAGCGGGAGGCTCTCCATGTGCTGCGCGCGGCCATGCATCTCCTCCATGCGCACTTTGACCTCCTCGACGGCGCTGCGGAACTCGAGACCGCGGCCCTCGTTGAAGTACATCGTCCACATACCCTTTGCTGGGCTGTTCGCAGAGGCAGGCGAGGATGCTGAGGCTGTATTGGTGACTTCGGGCAGGCCGCCGCCGGGGACGGGGATGATCGCCGCTTCATAGTACGGTGCGCTGAACACTGGAATCATGTAGCGCGTGTCGAGGAAATTGGACAGCGGGACAGAGAGCGATTGCAGTACATCGGACGTCACAGCGTGTGGCGGAAGCAGCGGTTGGCGCAGGAACATGACCTGTCACAACATGGAGATCGTCATCAGTACTCGGTTCTCAGCATGCAAGGCAGGTCTAAGAAGCCTGTCGTGAGTGCTCGCTTCGAAGCGCGAAACGTACCCGCTGATTTGTGACGTAGGCGGTTCCCTTTGCCTTCCACTTCTTCTCTCCTGCTGGCGTCTTGAACGATAGACTGTTTCCCACAGCGTCCGAGAAGGAGGTGGGCGAATGAAGACGCCCCATGTCAGCATTGTAGAACGTCGACTCGAGTCACACCCGGCAAGTTCACTCGACAGCCAAAAGCCTCCACACGAGGTTGCAGAGCCAGCCACGATAGGTTGCCACCAGCATCTTACGGGCCGAGAAAGCCACACGAGACCTATTCGAATCAAGACAGAGAGCCTGTCGCGCAGGGCGCAAGCAACAGCGCAGCACCTACGCACTTGAGCTCACAGCCGGGCGCAAAGAAGAAGACCTTCTCGGACGGCAGCGGAACGGGTGCCGTGCCGTCCTCGTTGAGCATGGTCCAGTTGAGTGCCATCTTGGAATTCGAGGCGGCGAGGTGCACTCGTCCGTTGACTAGAGGTGAGGCAGGCCTTGGAGGAGGAAGAGGATAGGGGCCAGCGCCAGTGGACGGTGGAAGCCGATTCGAACAAGAGACGACGATCAGGATGCCGACGAACAACACATGCGCTGCGCGATCTGGGCGGGTGCCGTATGTGGGTGTCTTGCTGCCCCTCAACCATGTATTGAAGAGACGCCTGCTGACCGTGATGTTGACTGCATTCAACCATCGAGAGTGGTAAGGGCGTAGTAGCGCGTCCAGTATTGGTGCCTTGACGCGGGCGAGAGACTTGATGCTTTGTTATCAATAGTAGGGTTGCAGATACCGGTCTGAAGGGGAGTCCAAATTATACAAGCAGCGCGCCGCCATGCGCAGAGCCCGAGAGCAACACCACTAACATGTTGACCATGCGTTCTACATATCACACACATCAATGCATAACAATCCCTATCAACCGAATCCCTTTCATGGGCTAGGTCCACATCAAAAAGCAGGTCAGTCGCAATACCCCTACGGCGTGGACAACTCATCTGTGCTGCTCCATCGACGAGGCGCCGCACGCTCGCCGACGAAAGACGCGAGCAAAGCGGACATCGCGCGCACAGCGCTTTGTCCGAACATGCCCTTCCACGTCCGCTACCGGTCGCTCTCCTCGGCGCAAAAGTCACCCGGTCCGACGCCCTCACCGGTTCGGGCAGCCCATTTCCCGCACTCAGCCACGTCTGCAGCGCAAGCGTCCGCGCTCTCGCCGGCCGCAGCATCCGCATCCGTAGGCGGCTCCAGCTCAAGGTCCTCCTTGGGACCGTCCTCCGCGCACCAGCATGTGCGGAGCAACAGCTACCATCACGATACGTCCAGTCTCTCAACATCGTACACGACTGTGGCGCGGGGGATACATGAGATGCTGAGCCCTGCAGCTGCGTATGAAGCCTCAGGAGGAGGAGAGGAAGCAGGCTATTATACCTACCACGCCGCATCACATGACCGCAACACAGACTACGAAGCCGGCTTCGGACTGGGCGCCGCTACCGCCAGCGCGGATGTCACCCGCTGCCGCATGTACGATGTCGTACTTGAGGACGGCACAAGCGGTGAGCTCGACGGTGACGGAGATGCAGAGCGATATAACCACGAGCGAAGAGTCGCAGGGCGTGAGTAGCGCCGACGCGTCTGCAACCCTTGCTTCAAGCTTACCCCTTGCCATCTCTTCTCTGCAGCTGCGCTCCTCCCGTGGCTTGGCTCGGTTGTCATCGACCAAAATGGCACCGTGGGCGCCGCCAACGGGTCAAGTCGGACGGGAACGATAAGCAGCAACGCGGACTTTCCGAGGAGCGGTAGCGGCAGCAGCATTACCGCCGTCAGGAGCCCGGCCACCGGCGAAGGCGCAGAACACGGAGGTGGGAAGGAGTACAACTGGAACAAACTGCAGGACCGACTGATGGAGCTTCTTGAGACGGAGAGGAGCTATGTGAAGAGGATCGAGATCTTGAACTCGGTGCGTCGTTCTCTACAGGAACCGTGCCATGCCCATGTCATGCCATGCCATGCCATGCCATGCCCTGTCCTGTCCTGCTGACAAGCAAGCGCTGGTATCATTTATCCCGTATGGCACCATTCGCAGTGCTATGCCATCCCGCTGCGACAGCTTTCTCGCGATCGTGACACGGCAATCCTGCCCCTCTATGAGGCGCAGCGGCTGTTTGGCAACATTGGCGAAATCGTCGGAGCGAACAAGGCCTTCCTGCAGCAGCTCGAATCGCTCATGCAGGGCGGGCTGAAGCATGCGCTACAGGGTCTAGGGGATGCAATGTATCAGCATGTAAGTTGCACGACTCTCGCGAACGTGTTCGCCCCATCTGTGGACCAGCTGACCGCCAGCCGGTGTGCACGTGCGCTTCCAGATGATGTGTTGCTCGTGCTACAACGAGTACTTTGCAAACATCGAAAAGGCGAAGCACATCGAGCAGACCATGAGCAAGAAAAAGACTTTCAAGGAGTACCTCGAGAAGGTCAAGAGCACCACCTCGGGGATCGGCAACGTGGGCGTGCGCGAGCTGCTCATGGAGCCAGTGCAGCGCATTCCGCGGTACACGCTAATGCTCAACGGCCTCGTAAAATACATGTCGCAACGTGATCCGCAGCGCATTCGGCTCGAGGAGGCCGTCGTACTCGCGAGCCGCATTGCGAGCTGCGAGGCGGACGACAAAACCAAGCGCGCCGCGGTGCTCTGGTCCTTCTCGCGCAGCGTTGAGGGCTTCCCCGCCGAGCTGATCAGCGCGCATCGCGAGTTCATCGACTCCGTCGACGTGGATGACTTCCCCGCCGAGAGCCTGATCGCCGCGCTCGGGCCAGCGGCGCTCTTCTCGCCCGGTGGCGTGCAGATGGCGACGCGCACGCTGCACGTCACCCTCTTTCTCTTCGACGATCGTCTCGCCGTCGTCAAGCGCAGCACGCCAACCGCGTCCGGCAGGCAGCTAGTCGGTCTCGATGACCTGTCCAAACTGGCCGACCAGATGAAGGCTTACACCGAGAAGCACAGTGGCGGCAACAGCAGCAGCGCCGGCGGCGGGAGTGCACTGCTCGGCTACGGCAGCAAGAAAGGTGAGCTTGCGTTCCGCGGGATGATCGACCTGCTCGACGTGCAGGCGTACGACCTCGGTGGCCCGGACTTCCAACTGTCCTTCTTCAAGATGATGTCCAATGTCTCGGGCGACCGCTGGGCCAACCGGCCGACACGGCAGTACGTCGTCAGCGAGACGAACGGCTCCGCAGCTGTGCCGGCGCGGATGCAGAAGACACGCTTCCTCGAGAATCTCTGGAGAGCGCAGGCGCTGCTCAAGACGCGAGGGCATAGGAGCCATGCGCGCTGCGAGATATTGCCCGCAAGCTTTGACAGTCGCGATAGAAGCATCGTCCTGCCCAGGCAGGTCATCTACTGGAATATCTATACGCGAAGGAGCTGGCTGCAGGAGCAAAAGAAGGTGTGTGCATCCTTGGTCGTGTACGTGTGGTCTGTTGCTGACCCTATGCGCCCACCGGTCCTACATTGGTACTGCAGACGGCTGTTGTGCTGCATGTCGTTCTGAACGAGGCAGACGCAGCCGAGGCGCTTCCGCTCGGTCCGGAAGAAATGCCGGCGCATGCGGCCGTGCGCATGGAGGATCTCGACTTGGATGACTGCTTCTGCTACCTGCGCGTACACACCCGCGAAGAAGGCTGGGCGAAGCGCACCGAGCGGGTCAGTCTGACCTCGTTGCATGCCTTCATGGCGGATGTCGCCTCAACGCTTCCGGCTGACAAGCAAGACTTCCGCAACACACTCAGCCCCGATCCATCTACGCCGTCCACCTCCAAAAAGGGCGTCGTGGAAGGCCTAGAGAACTTTGGCCGCAATCTGTTGCATGCTGCCACACCCGGAAGCATCCGCAGCTCGACGGACAGCGAACCGTACTCAACTGCTGGCAGGCGCAGCAAGGCGTCATCTGTGTCGTATGGTCAATCTAGCATGAAGACCCACTCTGCTGCGGGGACCTCTGCGACGAAGGCGACAACCTCGAGTAGAAACAAGGAAGGAACGCCTGTCAAGAGCAAGGACATCGGCACAACAAAGGAGAAGCACGGCAGCGCATCGCCCAGCCCAAGGAAGCTCGTGAAGAAGGGAGCGATGTCCTCCTTGGGGCCGGGAGGACCATTGTCGTCCAGTCCTTCTGGCACGCCGACACGCATTGAAATTCTTTCTCCGCGCCCAGATGACCACATCCCCACGCGCGAGGGCGAGAAAGGGGCGGCACAATACACACCAAGGTCGAGTCCGCGCGCTCGGCACCTCAGTCTGCCTTATGATGCGACACAGATGCCTCCGCATGAGCCTGCTTCTCCGAAACGAACTCCACAAGCGTTACCAGCCAAACGCCAACCCAGCCCCAATCTGCCATCGAAGCTTCGTGGCGTGCCATCCTGCGAGCGCAGCATGTCCGGCTCCAAGCGCAGCGCCCCGCTGGATGCGACGCCAACTGGCAAGCCACCCAAGCGCGCTGCGCACTCTGTAGATGGCTGTCCATCACCGGTGAACGTCTCTCCTCACCCAGGCATCCTCTCGCCATCGCCACGTGTGAATGCGCCGCCTCCGCCGGCCGCGTATGCCAGTGACAGCAGTCCGTCCGGACATCATCGCTGGCGACAGAGTCTCAAGCGGCAACAGTATCGCGCAAATGAGCGACGCGAAGCCTTTGCGCAGATGAGACAGTTCCTCGTGGGTGTTGAAGACAAACGCGAGCACATGAGCAACAAGGAGTTCAACGGGGTGAGTGTCTTCATGTCGACTGTGTGCTGGGTCTCGATGCTTACGAGGCGCATTCGCGTCCCTACAGCTTTCCAAAGACCTCAACCTTCAGCTCTTAAAGTGGCTTGCAGACGCAGAGGGCGACTTTGACGCTGAAGAACAAGACCTGGCAGTCATTTTGCATCACGGCCCAGGCGTTCCCGTCGCAGTCACGTCTGAGGCGGAGTTGCAAGCCTTACGCGAGGAAGCTGCGAAAGTGCAGCCTCTTCGCACCAGAATGATGGGGCTCGAGCGCAAGTGCGAGCTGCTCACAGCGCTCGAAGCTGATGGTCGTTTAGAGAACACCGAGCTGCACAGGGTGAGTGCCATTTTTGTCTGCTCTGTATGTGGCCATCCTGGATCTGACAATGCTTATTTCGTGCAGGCCTTCAACGAAGAATTGGACCACATGTACGAGGATACGCAGGCGCCCGAGAGTCACGAACTCGCAGTGCTGCGCAAGGAGATCCAAAGGACCAAGGCCGAAAGGAACGAGATCAACATGAATCTAAGGTGAGTCCCAAGTTCCGATTGCAAGGCTTCCAAAGGTTGAACGCGGTATGTCTTTCCGTTCGCAGACGGCTTCGCCGCGACCTTGAGCTCCAGGCGTCGGAGCTCGAGACGTGCAAGCAGATACTATCGGATAGCGGATTGCTATGATTATTCTTCGGGCTTTTTGATTTGATGAGAGGCTGGACCTGTCCGTATCCGCATTCAGCAGTCGCAATTCCTGTAATGCAATTCCTGTAAGATCCCGCACGCGCACCACTCAGAGCAGCGCCTCGCTCGACGGGCTTGCACACGATACACAATATGCATAAAACGTTTGGTTGTCTGTAACATGTCCGTATCGAGGTATCACTCTGGCCCACGTTGTGAACAAGAAGGCACCTGGAAAACCCGCGGAGAAATCCATGATGGAACGTGCGACAACCTCCCCGGCCCACCAACATTGGACAGGCGCCTGGCCTAACCTAGCCTAGCCTGAGCTAGCGGTACTGAGACCCGCCGAGGCCCTGGTTGCTGCTGAGGCCCATCAAGACGGCCGCGTCCTTTGCGGTCAGCTGATCCGGGTTCTCCCTTGCTCTTGCCTTTTGTGTCCTGGCTCGCGATGTGGGCGACGGCGGCCGCGGAGGAGGGTTCATGCGTTGAGCCTCCTTCAAGGAGATGGTTGCGTTGTTGTAGGAAGAGATGACAGGGACTGCATAGGAGCAAGCAAATGATTCGACGTTTGTTCAGTCACTGAGGAAGTACCTGCAGTCTTGCACAGAAGACTCACAGCTGTGATCTCTTCCGATGGTAGCCTTCATCAGGGACTTCATCCAGTCCCTGACGATGATGGGATCCTCTGAGCTGAAATAGTGCGGCTTTTCGTGCTCGTGGAGCAGTTTGAACCCGTACTTGCCAGGGTTGACGTTCTCGTCCGAGATAAGCTTGTAGCCCTTCATCGAGATGTAGCCCTTGATCTTGTCGGCCTGCAAGCAAGCAAAAGCAGGGGTCAGAACACATTGTGCCTCCGTGAGGAAGAGCAAGTGAGCAAGCGGCCACTCACTTCTGGATCCCGCAGGATGACCAAATCGCTACCCTTGAGCGCGAGATACCTCGGTTTCCACGCATTATACCTCTCCCCTTTCTTTTTCATCCATCCCTCAAAGTCCACCGGCCTGATGCGCGACATGACCGAACCCTCCCTGACCTCAGTCGGGCTGACAGGTACCTGGCCCCAATCGCCTGGCGTGGGGCCGACGCTGCCAAGCACCCCGTCGCTGTTGGCGCTCAGACGTGAGCGACGTGCAGTGTCGCCCCCCGCGTCGTACTGCGGCGAGCCCGTCGGTCCGGAAATCTGGCTCTTAAGGTCTGGCTGGTTCGGCGCGCCGAGGCGCTTAGGGACGAAGCGTGAGAAGGGGCGGCTACCCGCAGCAGAAGAGGAGGCACCTGCTCCGCTAGCCCCTCCTGTGTCGTGGCGACTGCGAGGACGGATGCCGAAGAAAGACGTGCGCTCGCCCGCACCGACGGAGCGTGATCCAGCCGACTCGCGCTTCCGCGGCGAGCCTAGCGGTGCACTTATCATCTGTTCCTCGCTTGACTTGACCGTGCGCCGCTTCCTGCCAAACTTGCGCAATCCGCTGGCGCTCTCGTCCTGGGTTAGCAAAAGTAAGCGTTTTTAAATCAAAAACCGAAGAGACACTCAGCGATTGGACGAAGCAGTCTTGCTGCTCGGGTCAACTCACATCGCTCATCACCTCTCTATCATTTCCAATACCGCCACCACCCATACCGCCACCGACAGCACCGCCATTGTACGCACCCATATCGGGTGAGAACCCACCAGCGACACCGAGCGGCGGGGCAGTCGCGTTGCTGAAGTTGCGGCTGTCCATCATCACGCCTGCGCGCATACCTTGTGAAGAGCCGGAGCCGGGGAAGCCTATACCAAAGTTCCCCGCAGCGGAGTTTGATGAGGCATACTGCTGTTGCAACAGCTGTGAGCCAGCGAGCGAAGCGGAGGAAAGCATTGGCTGGTCGAACTGTGCACCGCCGCTGCCGCCGTCGGCACCGCGCTCCTGTGAGAAGCTCGATCCTCGCTGCATACCGGCGCCCGTAGCAGCAGCGCCGTATGCGGGACTTGGGGCGCGTCCGATGCCAACACCAGCAGCGACGCCAGCCTTTTCGTCTTGGACGCTCTTCTTGAGCTCGCGGATGGCGACTGCGACCTTATGGCGAGTGCCGAACGCGAGAATATCAATCTCCTTGAGCATGTTGGCGTCCATCTCGAGGAGGACGTCGCCAGAGATCTCGTGCTCGGAAAACTTGCTGACGACGTTTGCCTCGTCCCAGCCTTTCATACGCGCCCACTCTACGACCTGCTCGATGTTCCACTCGAATGGGTCGCCCGAGGGCCGCACCGCCGTGCCCCCAGCCACGGATGTCGCGGGTGTGCCAGTCGTACCGGTGCCGGTGCCCGCGCCGGTGCCACCGCCGGGTGTGGCGCTGCGCGCGGAGCTGTCGAAGGTCCCGCTGCGCTGGCGCATCGAGTGGCCATCGGACGACTTGCGCGGCAGATTGGTGCTGCTGTACTTTTCGACTGATGAGACTGACGCGAGAGTGCCGACGGCCTGCTCACCCTCGTCCTTACTGGCGCCGAGCTGCGGCGAGCCGCGGCTGATGCTGCCGCCGGTAGTGCTCGCGGAGAGGTGACCCGAGGCGCTCGGGATGGGCGAGAGGCTGCGCTGCTGCTGGCCCTGCTGTGCGAGAATGACGTTGGAATTCGAAGGCGGCGGGAGCGCAGCGGCCGCTGCGGCCGCTGTGGCGGCGGCCGATGCGAGGCTCTCCTCACGATCCAGTGAAGAAAGTCCATTCTGTTGCTGCTGTTGCGATTCGATCTGCAGAGGCTTTTTCTGCGCCGCGTGCTGATTCCCAAAGAGCGGGCTATAACTCTTGGAGCCGTCGGCGCCCAAGTCGTCCGCAAAGTCGCCGAGGCTGCCCTCGCTATCGCTCTCGTCGCTCATCTCGAGCCCTGCGAACGGCACCGACGTGCTCTTCTTGGCTAGGGACGCGGCGGCGGACCCGGCTCCCCCCGAGCGCTCCTTGTCCTTCTGCAGCAGGAGCTCGCGCTGCCGCCGCTCCTCATCCTGGAAGCTCTTCAGCGCGGCGCTCTTGCGACGCTCCTCCTCGGCGCGCTCCTGCGCACCCGCGCTGGCGAGGCTCTTCTTGGCGTTCGCAGCGAGCGCCGCGCGCGCCGCCGAACGTAAGCGATACTCGTCGTCACCGTCGGCGCCTTCCTCGGTGTCAGCGCCGATGGACATGGTGTCCTCTGCGCCGCCTGCAGCTGCGTCAGGACCCTCGCCGCCGTCACCGAGCGCCTTGCTGAATCCTTCCAGCTGCGCTCCTGCAGAATCGGCGAACATGGACGCCGGCAGGCCGCCGGGGATGGTGCCGCTGATGGAGGAGCTGTTCTGTATCGACGAGGAACTGAGCCTCAGCTCATTGATGGCGCTATCGAGGTCCGCAGTGACGCCCGATGCGTTGGCCACCTCAGGCCCCCCTGTGGCTAAGCCTGCGCCGGCGGAATTGGCGTTGTTGTTGATGTTGTTGCTGCTACCACCGGCTGATGCGGCGGCGGCAGCGTTGGTAGATGCGACGGCCTCCTTGTTTCCTAATGCGAGCGCCTTGTCGTATGTTGTGTAGCTAAAGGGGAACAGGCCGCTTTCGCCTTTTTCGTTTGTGCCCTACGAGCGACGAGCGTTGTAGAGGAGCATGTGAAGGGGGGTCAGCATGTGCATGTATAATAGAGGATGCGAGTCAGCCATCATCACTCACCTGCCACCATCCGTCGCCGTATGCATCATCCTTTTCGACGACGATGATCGCATCGCCCGCCTTGAACGAAACTTCGTCTGCATTCTCGGCCTCAAATTCGTGCAGGGCATACACGATCTCCTGTGCCGATGCCATGGTCCTGGGGGAGGAGAGGGGCAGATCCAATCGATGCAGCCGAGGGGGGGGGTCGGCAAGCGCGCGTTGGCGTATGCGAGCGAAGCAATTGTTCTGTGCTGACTGTGCCACTGGGGTGCCAGCGGCTGACAATGCCCACGCGGATCCTTTTGCCTCACCCGCTACTGCTCCTTGAGAGAAGGGGAAGCAGGGGACGCTGCTGCTGATGGGATGGGGTGGGATGAGTTGGGATGGATGTGGTTGGAAGGGGAATAGAACAACACAATCTCTCTCGATTGGATCTCCCTCCGTGGTGTTGGTGGTATACATGCACACTGCTGCAGTGCCGCGCTGGCGTTGTTGACACCCAAGCGTCCTTTCTGGGAGATTTCCAGGGTTGGTTTTGATCCATTCAATTCGACGAGGATGCCTTCTCGGCGATGCGGTCGCTCTCTCAACAAAACGGCCCCACTCCGCCTCTGCTTATTGCAGCTTCCGCATGCCGCTCGCACAGTCCACCTCGCTTCGCCATCGACTCGACCGCGACCCCCGTAGTGGCAAGCGTTGGGGTCATCGCCTATGGGGAATGGGGTTTTCGCCAAGTGTGAGGTGTGACCAATTGTGCCGTTCCGCCAGTCATCCGTGTCTCTCCCTCACCGTTTCCTTTCATTAGCATTTGCTGCATTCATCCCCAGATCCACTTTAAGTATTACATTGCGTAGAGTAGGGTGACATAGCGCTTGCGTAGCTTGAGATCTTCCCCCGTGTGCTTCTTCAGCAGCAGCCCCACAAGCCCAACACACCCGTCGGCACGCACTTCTTTCATCAAGCCCGTCCTCGACTGCCCTCGGTACCCCACCCCACCTTAATCATCTGCGCTCAAATCCTCTTCTCTCGGCATGTTTAGCCTTTTTACATCGCATATCGCCAACTTTGCGCACCGCGCGACCGTCACCGCCTCCGTGGGCCTCAGTGTCTGGGGGCTCTGGCTGACCGCGGCCGTGTGGAAGAGCCGAAGGGACGAGCGTGCGGTGAGTGGCAGTCATCTTGGCAGAGCGACGCATAGTGAGCAATGAAACGCCATTTCCTGATACCCGTCTCATCTTTTCTCCTTCGCAGATCCAATCTGTCGCGATCAATGCTGCAGGCTCGCACGACGAACACCTGTCACCATCAACATCAGCCATCGCAGCAGCTGCAGCACCCACGTGGGCCCAAGAAGACAGCTCAAAGGTCAGCCCGCCGCCGCGCTATCCTTCGTGAAATGGCAGAGCAACGCTTCCTACTTGGAACCGAACCTTTGCTGTAGGTCTCCCACCGGTCCGCTCTACCCAGCCCCACCCTTCTCGCTTGCCTCGCTGATGACCCGTGCTTGTAGCACAGCATGTAACCTCATCGCTTCACACCGCACCACTCTTTTCATTCTTTTTACGAAGCAAGCCAATTTTTAATACACAGCAAGTTGTAGTGTGCGAGCCTACAAGCAGCCAAGACAACCAAGAAGACTCTGTTCCTGGCATGCGTCGCATGTAATAATGGGATGCAGCGCCGGCTTACGCGAACGCCTGCTCGCCGGTGATCGCCTTACCGAGGATGAGGCAGTGGATGTCGTGCGTCCCCTCATATGTGTTGACGACGTACAGGTTGGCCGCATGCCGCGCGACGTGATATTCGTCACTGGCAGCGTTTCCGCCAAAGATCTCGAGCAGCACGCGCGCGTGCTGCAGCGCCTTGCCGCAGTTGTTGCGCTTGACCAGCGACACCATCTCAGGGCTCCACGTTCCCGCATCCTTCATGCGCCCTAGCTGCAGCGCCGCCAGCAGGCCCAGGCTTGCCTCGGTCGCCGCGTCGACGATCTTCTTCTGCACTAGCTGAAAGCCAGCGAGCGGCTTAGAGAACTGTCGCCGCTCCAGGGCGTACGCGCGTGTCTCAGCGATGCACGCCTCCAAGGCACCGATGGCGCCCCAGCCGATGCCGAAGCGCGCAGAGTTCAGGCACTCGAATGGCGCACCCAGCCCGGGTCGTGCGCGTGCGAGGAGCGAATCTTCCTGCTTTACCTTGACGTTATCCAGGAAGATCGAGCCCGTCACTGAGGCGCGCAGCGCAGTCTTGTTCGCGATCTTTGGCGCCTCCAGCCCCTTTGTGCCCTTCTCGACCAGGAAGCCGCGCACCTTGTTATCCCACTTGCATCGTGCCCAAATGATAAAGATGTCCGCATGCGGAGAGGAGGATATCCACGTCTTGCTGCCGTTCAGCGTAAACTCGCCCTGTCCGTTGTCCTCCGCGACGGTCTCCATGTTCGCCGGGTCGGACCCGTGATTCGGTTCGGTGAGGCCAAAGCAGCCGACGAGCTCGCCTTTGGCCATGCGTGGAAGGTACTTCGCCTTTTGCGCTTCGGTACCAAACTGGTTGATTGCACCCATCGAGAGTGATGATTGCACCGACATCATTGACCGGAACGACGAGTCGACGCGCTCAATCTCGCGTGCGATCAGCCCATACGAGACGTTGTTGACGCCAGCACATCCATACCCTTGAATCGTTGGACCTAGCAAACCAAGCTCCCCCAGTGCAGGTAGAATCGTCGGGTCCCAGGCTGTTCGAACGATCGGCGAGGTGAATCATGAAATCTAGGACATAGCAAAAGGTTGCGTTGATTGCTCACATTCTTTCCGGCTCATTTCGATAATCTTGGGCTTGAGGTGCTCCTGGCAGAATGCTCTGGCCGTTTCCGAGATAGATACCTCCTCTTCTGTCAATTTTCTGTTGAATGACATCGGGTCTTCCCAGTCGAACCGAGTAAACTCTGACACAGCGGTGGCGGCAATCCATCGAAACAAAGCCAGATAGTCAGCCCGGGAGTATTCGGATCACGGCGCCTGATAGCTGCTCACTGGTCATATTGAAGGCGTTGTCGCCATTAGCAGGGTTGACATACCCGCGCGCTGATACGGCGTCGCTGCGGACAGCTGCCGTCGCAGCGGAGCTGCGGGCACCGGCGCCGCGCAGAGAGGAGGGGAGAGAGGAGCGAAATAAGTTGGCCATGGTGTGCAAAGGTCGAAGGGGGCCCCGTTGAGCTGGCGCTTGTGCTTGACCAGGGGAGGCGTATTGCACTTCGGATACAATCTTTAAACCCAGGGAGACATGTTCTTCACGCCCTTTTCCGGTCAACCTCGAGGAGGAAGTGGTGAGATGGTATGAGGGGATGTTAAACGGCAAACTGTGGAGAAGTCAGCCGTTCCCTTTGCCCCTCGCTGCTTGGAAGACACACAGGCGCCGTGCTGCTTCCCCGCGCTCCGCTCGGCCGCCATCCGCAGTTGCCGAGGGAGCGAGCAAGCTGCCGTGATCCGCTCTTTCTAGCTCCCGCCAAAAGCCGGGGCTCACTCTCATGAGCACCAGCTAACAATAGCATCAGTGCACCAGCTGGGAAGCTGAGAGGGAGCCACGTCAGATCACGACTCGAAGATGCGTTACTCAGAGGATAGCGCGGCAGTCTACGTTATGCAGGTACCCTTTTAGAAAGCCTCAGGGAGTTGCAAGACTCTAACCATCGATCACATATGGGCCCAGTAGGCCAGGCTAGTTGACGCGGAAGGAGTCCCATTCATCGCCCTGACGGACCCCCAACTCTACCTGGCACGGGTGACTTGCTGGCCTGGGGCTGTTAACAGACCTTGACCAGCGATTCAAGCCCGTCCAGGTAAGCTGGTGGTCTGGCCACAACAGCTTAGACAAGCCATTCACGCGATTGGCTGAGCGGTTCCCTCGTCCTCGAGGTCTCTCGTTCGTCACAGTACATTCCTTCTCCAGTACCCGTGAAGCCCCAAAACTTCCCTGGTTACGGGCTCTCCTATTCACTGGAAAGGCCTTCTGAGTTTGAGGAAAGAGTTGTTGGAATTGCGTGCTACCCGCTCAATGATGGAGTCCTGGCCATCATCCAGACCGACCATCCGGCGGTAAGTACGATTAAGGAAGGACGCGGAGGCAAAGAAATGCTGCATAACTGCAGGCAGCAGGCAGTCAACCGAACTCGCGACCAGAGCCGCTCGCTCGCAACTTCGGAGGTGGAATGGATAAATCATGTGTAGTGATATTATTACCGACGCGGACAGCCTCTATTGAACCGCATGAGTGCTGACTCAAGGGATAGAGAGAGTGGACGTAAAAGAGGGAAAGAGAGAAAGAACGTGTTGTATGCAAACGAGTATGCATTGAGGATCGACGTTGTATTACCTGTTCCTAATCATTCAGCGCTGCCGGGTTGAACGACGACCCGAAGAGAGGAGCGAGAGACGGAGAGGCGACGAGGAATAGATGGGGGAAGATAAAGAGCAGCTTGTGCGTGGCAGTATGTGCGCTGGACCAAATAATGACTTTATGGCCTCCGAGCCTAAAGAGATTCAGAGATGGAACGTCGATGCGCGAGAAATGGTGGGGGAGATTGATAACTGGAAGGTGACAAACTTCTGAATGCGCACATGTCGGGTGACGAGCATTGAAATAGGCCACTGAACGGAAACCCCTCGATTGCATTGGATTTGCCAATATGCCTATAACGGTCCTTGGTATTTTGTCTTTTCTCTTGTTGTGCGAGTATGAAGATAAAATGCGCTGAAGCGATGAGCCGGTCTTGTGTGCAGCGGACGGGGGTATGTCTTGTAGAGTGGGTACACACTTTGTAAAAGTAGTGTTGTTTGAAATGTGTCTTTTGAATTGGAGGAGTGTTTTTGGAAGAGAGATTGCGCGGCCTTAAATTATCCTCTGTCAGCGGCAGCGCAAGTGTAGAAGCCAGTCTGCCTCCGCCCAGCATCATGCTGGTGAGAAGTAAATGAGAGCATATTGCAAGCAGCGAGGCCGGAAGGCCGTCTTCATGCCAGGGTTGGTACGTATGCCAGCGGGTGGGACGGAGGCCCTTTTTTGTGAGTACTTGACAGTGTGAAAAGATTGCAAAATGCACAGTTGCACCAAAAGTTGAGAAGGAAGCAAGGAGTGATGTCCTTCATAGCGCTTTCCCCCCTTTATCCCTAACGATGAAAAGTTGCGTTGCGACAGCAGGGGTATGGCGAGAATGGCGGCGGCATCGTACGGCGAAGGATCGAGTCGAAAAGAGGGCTTGAAACGTGCGCGAGAGAATGATGACGGGCGGTATCGTACCTGCTGTGGCGAATAGGCAAGTGCTAAGGACGCTGCTGCTGCTGCGATGATTGTTGCTGCTGCTGAGGAGTCTAGAAACTCGAAGTAGCCAGTGGTGACTTATTGTTATTGTTGTTGTTCGCATGGTTGCTGCTGCTGCTGGTGTTGTTATTGCTGTTGTTGCTGTTGTTGTGAGCGCCTCCTGCTCCTCCATGCTCGGGCGGCAAAGGCGCCTCCCCGACAACGGGCGAATCAGCCGGGCTAAATGGGGCGAATGTGGATGCCTTGAGCATACTGTGCGGCGAAGCGCGATGCTGCACCTCGTCCGGCGCGCCACCGCGTGCGTACCACGATGCAGCATTAGGCGATGGAGAGTCGGAGTGGTGCACAGTGTTGCCCCCGCTAATACCATCGCGTACCTGCGCGTCCACGGCTGAGCCCGACTGGTAAAAAGTGCGGGGGTCCTCGCTACGTTGCCGCAGATCCATGTTCGAAAAGGAGGATGCGAGCTGCTCAGCGTTGCGATCCGCATGCTGCGCAAGGTGTTGCTGATGATGATGATGAGGAGGATGTTGCTGCTGCTGTTGGAATGGCAAAGAATGCTGTGATGCATGATGCTGTTGCGGATGCGGTTGTTGATGCTGCTGCTGCGTGTGCTGTTGGAGACGGTTTGGATGTTGCGGCTGTTGTTGCGGCTGCTGCTGCTGTGCCATTCCAGCATACATCTGGCGGAGTAGCTCTGCCTCGCGCGGGTTGTTGGACAAGGGCTGCTGCTGCTGGTGCTGCGGTTGATGCGGCTGTGGCACACCCCTGAAGCCAGCTTGGTCCAGGTCGCCATGAAGCGAAGGAGATTGCAAAGGCTGCTGCACCGCCAGGCCAGCCCTGGCAGCCGCAATCTGCTGCAGCAGCGTCGAGTTGGCGTCCAGCTCAGTCGAATGCGCGAGCAAGCCAGGCGGTAGGCCGGAGCCATTACCGCTGGCGCCGGAGTTGTTCCCACCGGCGCTGCCGTTAAGGTTGAGGTTGCTGCTGCCCTGCACGGCACTGAGAGCATTGCTGAGGCCTGCGAGTTGGGCGAGCTGCGACGCGCTTAGCCCGCCAAGGCCAGCGAGGCTGGCGAGGTGGCCGAGCTGGGCAGCCTGCGCTGCGGCCTGCACGGCTGCGGCTGCGGCCTTGTCTCCCTGGCTGCGGCCCCAGCTGAGGCGGATGCGACCGCCGCCAATGGGGAAGCCCTGCATCCTCTCGATGGCGCGCTCCGCATCGATCTTGCGCACGAACTGCACAAATCCGCAGCCCTTGCCGGGAGGGATCTTGACGTAGGAGATCTCGCCGAACGGCACAAAGAACGTACGCAGTGTGTCCTCCGAGATGAGCGACGACAGTCCCCCGACAAAGACGGTCGTATTATTCGGGTCAAGCGCGCTCGACGTCAGCGCAGCAGCCGATGCGGGCGAGACGGCGCTGAGCGGGTTGTACGGATCACCTGCGCGGGCAGTCAGGGCAATGCCCTGCGCAGAAGACTCGCGGCTGCGAGACGCATGTGCGTGGAGCAGCTGCAGAGCCTGCGGCAGGCCTCCAAGCGCTGACGCAGGGTTTGGCGCGTCGCCACTGCCAACTGCGCCCGCACTGATGTACGGATCAGGCCGAGGGTGAGCACCACCAAAACCTGCGCCTGGTTGGCCAGGGGCGAAGCCTCGTGCGCCACCTGCACCATGGTAACCACCACCAGTCCTAGCCGCGAGCTCCGCCTCGTACCCTTGTCCGCCAGCCGGAGACTTGTTCTTCGGAGTGGCCGGACACACGCGCAGCGGCCGGCCGCCCGACTGGCCGTCGAGAGGGGCGACGTACACTCCTTGCATCTCCACGAGCGCACGGAGCGAATCCGACTCGCTGGAGAAGCGGACGAAGCCGAAGCCACGACTGACACCGGTCACCGGGTCGGTCATAATCTGTGCAGCGAGACGAAGAGAAGATAAGTCAGTATATGCAAGAACAAGTGAATGAAGGGGGCATATAGCCAACTGTCTGCGAGAAATATCTCCACTCACTTTGGCGCTCTTGGTACTCGTAAAAGGAGCGGGGCCGATCTTGGCAGGTGTGAAAATGCCTCTGGCTTGCTGCGCCTGAGCGTGCGCGATGGCGAAGGGATGTGCCGGAGGCCACATGGGCGGGCGCAAAAACTGCGCAACCAGGTCTTCCTCTCGCAGGTTGGGGGCCAAGTCGCCCACAAAGATGCTGAACTCGTGGAGGCTGGCACCTCCACTCGTCGCGCTACTCGAGGTAGGTCCGGCAACCTGGGGCGGTCCGCTCGACGACGACGACAGACCCGCCGCAGCAGCAGCAGCCGCTGCGAGGGCGGCATGATGCTGCAGGTGCTGCTGGGCCATATCGGCGCTCATCTGCTGGCCACTTTGGTAGTGGTCAGCCAAGCTGGGTGGAGTCAAGTGCCTGTTGCCACCGTCCAGCGACGTGCGCCAGTGCTGTCCCTGTTCTCTGCCGTCGGAGGAGAAGAACCTTTCCCGCGCTGCGCGCTGCTGTGTGCCCCCATCCAGCACGTCATCGTGCGTAGGGGAGGATGGCGAGCCAGGTCCAACACTGTGCCCGGGCTGTGGGGGTGAGCTGCCCTTGCCGGTGTAGTAGGACGCATAGCCTGGCGGCCTTCCGAACGCTGCGGCAGCCGCGACATTGGGGTCCTTGGCGGCACCGCGTTGGTGCTGAGATGGTGGCTGCTGTTGCCAAGCATCGGCTGGGAGGCTATGCACGCTCGTGGCACTGTGTTGACTGTCGTATCCGAACGATGGCGGGGGGCTGGTGACGCTGCGGCTCGTTGCGCTCGTGCCGTCCGTGGCTGTCTGCTGTGCCGAATATGCGGGAGAGGGTGCACGGTCGGATGGGGATGAGAATGAGAACGAAAAGGGACCCGGATGCGCAGCACTAGAGGGCAAGAGCATGCTGGGGTCTCCCCCAGGATCTGGGCGAGGCGATACAGCACCACTGGCGCTGCGATGCGCCTGCATGCCACCTTGCTGCTGCGCAGCTTGCAGGAGAGCGAGCTGATACGCGCTGTGCTGGCCCTGCTGCGCCGGCATGGCCGGAAAGTAAGAGGACGGCAAAGCGGAAGTGCCTGCCGACGAGCTCTTTTGACTGTCGTCGGTAACTACGCACGGGCGCTCGCTGTTCGAGCTGGCGAACCCGAGGCCGATGGTTCCAGGGCCTAGGGAATGGGTGGAAGGAGGCTTGGTGGAACCCCAAGGCGAATGTACTTGAACTGGCGAAGTTGAATGCTGCTGCCTATTGTTACTGGTACCGCCGATTCTGTCAGAAAAGCCGCTGCCATTATGGTTTTCAGCGGTGTGTGTAGCGCCCGGCATACCGGCAGGCTCGCACTTGCTGTAAATGCTAGCAGGATCGAAGTTACCCGTGTTGCCAAAGGGAGAGCGGCTGCCGATTGCACCTGGCCCTTGCTGCTGCTGCTGTGCAGAATGCTCAATCCGTGGGCTGCCGCTTGACATGGCCGAGACGGAGTGCAGGCTGACGCTTCCGTTGCTGCCACTGTGCATGTGACCGAACAAACGCTGCTTGTCAGTGCGGGGCTGCTGCTGCTGCGACCGTGGTGCGGTGAAGACAGAAGCCGACAGATCCGAGTGGACGGAGGAGGGGCGGGAATCTATGAGGGAAGGTGTCGCGAAGAGAGGCTCTCCCATGCCATGCAAGATTTACGACGTTGACCCTGAAACGCTTGCTTGGCTCGTATCGGAAGTGTGGCAGGAGAAGCAAAAGCTGCGGTCCCTACGTGATGCATAGGATGAGACGATTTGCTGCTCAACGAAGTCTGAGGGGAGGAGTTCGTTCTTCTCGAGCTCCGGAAGGGTCCAGTCCTTCTGACGTCTCAACGGGGGTGTAAGATTTGCACCTCACCTGGGAAAGCGGAGAGAGCAGTCGAGCAAACCATGCATGTCAGCAATCAGCATATAAATGCCAGATCATCGACGAGCCACGCAGCACTCAGAAATGGCTTCTATGTGCGCCTACCCAAGCAACTCACCAGTGACGAGAAAAAGTCCCGACAGAGAGGTACAAGCTTGGCTGGCTAGATGATCTGCGTCGAACAGGAAGATTGCATTGCAGTGCACACCGTGTGCCTGCAGCTTTGCTGCGGTGTGTGCCGCCGAGGTTGAGAGAAGATGGAGATGCTTTCAATACTTCCGGGGAAGGGACTGCTGCTCCATCCTTCCTGTGGGTGGGCCAAGGTCGTGTCCCACATGAGAGCAATCGTGACAGCCGTGCGAGGGTGGAGGTGTGCCACTTCACTCAATGGGCTGGGGCTGCGCAGTGGGCCGCCAGGCTCACGCTGCTGGACCAGTCTCGCAGCCAAGGTAGGACAAGGGCTGTCGTTTGAGGCACTGTGCCAGTCTGGTACACCAATCATCACATGTCGCCAGCCACCCACCAAAAGAAAAAAAAAAGAGCGAGCGCAGAGCACGAGAGAAAAGCAAACAAACTGATCGGCCGCTCAGGCGTTCGGCGAGCCGATAAGAGCAACAGGGCAGTAAAAAAGGGACACACAGTGTGATGAACAGTCTAGCCTAGAATTGGCGCTCGTGCATTAATACCCTTAATGACCGTGTCCGATCACCCTTATGCTCTCGTTCATCGTCCCCCGTGTCTCTTTTCCCACGAGCTCAAGACGAGCAAGCAAAAGTCTACCACGCTCTTATCGAGGTCGTATAGTGTGGCATCATAATCACCATCATCATGATTGCAAAGCTGACTTGCATGAAGATTGCCTAAAGTTTTGATCGTGCCGAACGGAGTGTCGAATTGCGAATGAATTCGATGAGCGTAGCAGAGGCGGCGCCGACCGCGCGTTCATCCACGTGTCAGTCTCGCAAAGCCTCGCTCGCTCCCCCCTTTCTTCAACTTATATGTGCGGAATGCCGAAACCAGTGCTTTGGAGACGATGAGAACCAGGCTCGAGAGGGCGGATAAGAGGGACAGACGAGATTCGATACGCACCTTTAGGCCGGCTTTAACGCCGTAGCGTGTAATAGGCTGCTAGTCGAAAACAGTCAATTCACGAGGTTGTGAACTCGCTTCTGCGGCCCTCCAGCCCTCAGCCAGTCTTGTTCAGGAATGATCCTCTGTGACTCTTCGCGCGCAAAAATCTGATTGCGACGAGGAGAGTTCTTTCCCTATCCTGTGACAAGTAGCAGCGCCGCGACTCCCCCCACAATGTGACAGAAGTGACTGCATGAACACAAATTTGACAGCCGCTTGACACACTTTTTGTGGCTTCAGAGTCTTTGATGTTTGGTGTCTTCAAGGTTCAAGCTCCACTAGTCCTCGGAGTACATTTGGCAGCCACCTGCCGCACAATAATGGAAGACACAGCACTATAAGGAACCAGTCGTACCAGGTCGCACCCAAAGTTCAGCACATAGCACGGTCTAACAGTGGACACCCTAACGGCATTGTCGGCATCTTGGCGACGATCCCACGCTTCATTCGCAAAAGTACGTGGGAACTGCGAGGGTTTCCCGAGTTCGTTGGCGCAGGCGCAGTGCTGCCCAGAGATGTCCCTAGAGACCGAGTTATATGAGTCACGTGACAACGAACACGCGTCGCGTCCGCCCGACAAAGGTACGTACGTATCAATTCCATGTGCTTCCCGTCTCTGGTACGAAGCTCCTTCAATCCCAATTTCCACCTTGCCCGTCGTGTACTTATTCGGTTCTTGTCAAATCTGTCTAAAAGTGCTCCGTGAAGTGGTCCCTGGATCGCAGCCTCGGATGGACGCGGGCGGATTCACTTGCTGCTCTTGCGTAAACCTCACTCCAGCTGGGAACTTCACGCTACGCACACCAGATGCAAGGCATAGGCGCCGGCTCCCGCGCCGATCGAGCGTTGGTATTCTATGAACGCTTCAACGAGAGCATCTCTGGTATGTACGACTCTGCCTGTCGGCACTGTATAACCCGGGGTTATTTGCAGCCCTGCATCAACTTGGAGTCATGCAGGATCACATCTTCCCTTGACTCATCACTCACCTCCTTCGCGCCTCGCGGTCGCTATCCTTCTCTTCCTCATGCGCACGCACGGTGGAAACAGCCGCTCAAAAACTCGTCCAGAATGCAAGCTCCAGCTCAGAGCTCACGAAGCCTCTGCAGGTCGTCTCTCAGCTCAGAGCAGACGTGACAGAGTACCACGACTTGATACCATCATACGATAGGAACACGTACGAAAACGTAAGTGCTCTCAGCTTTCCAGCGGCAAGACATTTCAGTTGGCTTGCTGTATACAGCGCTGCTTACACTCTCGGCCAATTTATTCCTTTTATAGAAGCTGCGCCAGCTAGCTGCTGAGATAACAGCCAAGCGAGCTGAGTTAGGCAAGTCAAGTGGGCGTTTCTCTCTCCGACGGGCGCCGAAGCCACAGCCTGCATCGAATGCTCCTTCACATTCACCTTCCACAAAACCAGACGAAGGGACATCGACCCCTCGTCTATCAGCCTCGATGCATGCGGCAGCAGCGGAAGAATTACACTCAAAGCCAAAGCGGGTTTTCACGGGAAAGAAGAGAGCGCGCTTGACGCGCAACGATGCGATCTTCCAAGACGGCACCTCCTCCGGTGATCTGCATATCTCAGACTGCATCGATTGCTTGATCGACCTTCGGCCGCCTCCGCCTCCGGAGGACGCAGGTGCGAGCGATGCGGCTGCCCGAACAAGACCCAAGCTGACTTCACTGCAAGCTGTGCAACTACGCGCGATCAAGAACTCTGTGCTGCTGCTCGGTGAGATCGACGGCAGCGTCATGGTGCACGGTTGCGAGAACTGCATCATCGCGGTGAAGAGCCGTCAGGTGAGCATGGGGGCTACCTCGATAGCTCCATCGGCCCGATAGCTGACGCTGATCATGCGTTGCGCATATGCCACGAATCCATGTGCTCAAGTATCGCATGCACACTTCAGAAAGCATCATCGGCCTCATCGACAGCGCGTCTGTCATTACAATTGAACACTGCAGCAACCTTGCGCTCGCGCCTTGTCCGTCACCTTTACGGAAACAACGCGATGCGTCTTCGCCCCATTCAGTTGCAGATCCAGACTCGCATCTGAATCCGACCGCTGTCACGAATGCGCCATCGAAAGGAAAGTTTGAAGTGCAAGACTTTGACCACATCTCTCGTGCGACCGCGTCACCTAGTTGGATTCTCGCAAAGCCTGATGTGGTGGCCAAGGTCGTCGCGTGGACCGCAGAGCAACAGAATCCTGACCAAATGCAATTGCAGGTCGGCGTACTTCTGGCACCCTAGACGCCCTGCTGCAACGCGCAGCGGCCCGCGGATGTGGTGCCGAGAGAAGGGATGCTATACAAGTGGAGATGTAATCCTGTTCTCCCCATGATGCATTTGTTGCATTGCAGTGCGCAAGAATCGCATTTAAAGACTACATGTCAAGAGCAGTGGTTCTATAGAATTTTGGTGTCTTGGCTCACAGCTGGGCCTCGACGAGCTCGAGGTAGCGTCCACGGCGCTGCAAGAGCTCGTCATGGGTGCCACTTTCGACGCAGATGCCGTCTTCGATTACACAGATTTTGTGCGAGTTGCGGATTGTGGTCAATCGGTGTGCCTGCGGTGGGACGTGAAGAGGCGGCGTTCAGCACATAGATGCCACTGTCAATATGCGCGCAGCACTGCAGAGCACTCACCACCACCACCGTCGTGCGGCCCTCGGATGCGCGATCGAGAGCCTGTTGCACAACATACTCCGATTGCGTGTCAAGAGCAGATGATGCTTCGTCCAGAATGAGAATCTCGGGCTTGCGCATAAGCGCACGGGCAATGCACAGGCGCTGCTTCTGTCCGCCGCTAAGCTGCGCGCCTTTGAAGCCAATGTCTGTCTCAAAGCCATGCGGCAGGCCACGGACAAAGTCGAGGATGCATGCCGCTTCGCATGCTTGCTCCACATCTTGCAATATCACCTTGGACGGGTCGACGGCTCCCATAGCCAAGTTCCAGAAGATGGTTCCGGAGAAGAGGACCGGGTCCTGCGACACGTAGGCCATCTTCGCGCGCAGCTGATCCAATGGTATCTGGCGCGAATCGACGCCACCGAAGCTGATGGTGCCGCGGGACGGGTCGTAAAAGCGCTGCAGAAGCGACAGGATGGACGACTTGCCGCTGCCGGATGTGCCGCAGAAGGCAGTGCGCTCGCCCGCCTTGAGCGTGAGGGTGAGCGACTTGAGGGCAGGGTGTTTGGGGCGCGTCGGGTAGCGCAGCTCGACATCGTTAAGAACAATGTCACCCGTCATCGGACTGGTGTCCTTTCCTTCCTGTTGCTGTTGCAGCGGCGGCGGAGCATTGGTCAGCGTTGCAACATGAGGTTTGCGAGTCATCCAGCTGGTTATGACGCTGAGTGAAGCCCTGGCGCGCGCAATGTCGGGCGTGAACGTGAACATCCTGCCGGCGGAGAAGCTGCCGATGACGACGGCCTCGAACGCGGCGTAGAGGTTCGAGAGAGCAATCTCCTTGCGCGCATAGAGCGTGCCACCCCAGAAGAACAGCAGCGCGGAGACCCACAAGACCATGGCCTGGCTGAAGGCGAAGCCAAAGGAGCCGACGAGCAGGTAGCGGATGCGGCTCTTGTCGGCCTTGGCGCGCAGGTCGAAGATTCGCATCGTCTCAGCCTCGCGGCCGAGAGCGGCAACGGTCTTGATCGAGTCTATGTTTTCGCTGACATAGCTGGCTGCGCGGTCCATGGGCTTCTGCGCGCGCTGCTCGAACTTTTCGAGCATGGCAACGTTGACGTAGCCGCTGAGGAAAAGGAGCAGGATCGGCGGGAGACAGACGACGGCGACCTTCCAGCTGACGGCAAACGCGAGGACGATGGAGCCGATCAGGTTGATGACGGAGATGATGACCTGCGACAGGATTGCGCCGGTGGCTGCACCGACAGCGGCGGGATGGCTGGAGACGGCCGCAGTGAGGCTGCCGGACGCCTGGTCTTCCGCATCGAAGAAGCCGATCTCCTGCTTAAGCAGAGCGGCGAGGCCGCCTGTCTTGAGCGCCCGGATGATGCGCTCCGAGGCGACCTCAAGGAAGACCGTGTTCATGAAGCTGAGCGCGATGTTACACAGCGCAAGGACGAAGAAGAAGAGTGCCCACTTGTCGGTCTGTGAGCGTAGCAGAGCGTTATTTCCCTCGATGGACATGGCGCCAACGGTCTCGCCGGTCATCCAGCCGGCGAACGGGAAGGACGCGCCGACGGCGATGGCGGCGGCGACGCCGATGAGGAAATGCCAGCGGTACATGCCGATGTAGAGGCCGTACAGGCTGGAAAGCTTACACCACGAGAGGTTGGGGAGGAGGGCGTGGACGTGCTGTGACGTGTGGGGCAACGACGATAACGAAGTCGACGGCGCGAAGCCGCTGTCCGTTGCGTCGCCAGGGCTGATGGCGTCCTGCGCCCGGGCCGCGGTGGCGGCGGCTGCGTCGGCTTGGGCGGCGGGCGACTCAGCGGTGTGCTCGAACTGCGAGACGGTCATGGTGCGGCCAGAGGCGGGCCAGTTGTGCTCGGGTGCACGACTGGTGCGGTGTATCAGCACAGCGGGACGGTCGAGCTGCTGCGGTTGGCGCTGGAATTCGTCCCAAGGCGTCGCGACAGTGGTGCTCGCGGGGCAGACGGTGTGTCCGCCGACCTTGGTTGTGGCGCCATCGCTGATGATGAATTCTTCGCCTTCAAAGCCGTCGTTATCGTCGATGGCCGTATCCGCAGCGCGCTTATCATCGTCGGCGCTGGCGCCGGCGAGGGCGACCATGGCGCGCTGCTGCAGGACCATGTCCCGGTAAGTGTGGTCGCGGCGGTCCTGTTCCATGAGCTGGTCGTGTGTGCCGTGGTCGACGAGCCTGCCGCTGCGCATGACGAGGATGTCGTCGGCGTTACGTACAGTGGAGAGGCGGTGGGCGATGATGATGGTGGTCATTCCGCGGCTGTGCTGCTCGCGCTGGAGCATGGCGCGAATGCGCTCCTCGGTCGCGGAGT
>NW_013546901.1:0-51233 GCF_000711695.1 Tilletiaria anomala UBC 951 | reverse complement strand
GAGAAGAGTGTTGACATCTGCATCCGTGGCAAAGCCGGATTCGCCTAATCAATTGGTGACTGCGCAAATTGCGGAATCACTATGGGGAGAATGACGGGATACGGTACGACCGCACCGATGACGCGACTGTTCTTCTCCGCTTGTGACTCTTGTACTACGTCTGTGCTAGAGATGCAGTTGAGGCGGTGAATCATTTAGCTCAGTTTGCACTGACCGCAGGAACCAGAAACACGAAAAGCGTTTGGTTGGCCTGCTCATTCCTCTGCGAAAGTTTCGCAGGGAAGCCTACGCACAGGACAATCCACCAGCTGCTCAATTCCAAAATGCTGTCGCCGTCAACATCCAAACCGGGGCTTCTTGCACGGGGAACGAAAAGAAGGCAACAGAATACAGAAGAAATGCATCATGGACTCAGTAGTTCATCAGCCACCGGCCGCCAGATTTTGTTCTTGAAGGCAAGACGCTTAATCGCGGCACTCGTGAGGACTCGATGCGTACATGTGTACGTAGCTAGACACAATGCTCCGGCCTCACTTCCTCACACCTGGTCCATGGACGTTTGGGGGGCAACTTGGATTTCAAAGGCTTCAGGAAGCAGGCTCATAATCGATGCGAACGATGCCGATTTCGCGATAGAGGTGTTGACACGTTGACGTTGGAGCTTCCCGCTGGCAACGTCGCGGATTTGTTGCTCTTACGGCTACCAGCCTCTGAGCTCGTCAGCACCAAGACGCCAGCCAACTCTTTCCCGACATGAGCTTGCAAGCATTCTCAAGGCACAAAATTCGTTCGGCGGGAGTTGTAAAAGCTTTCGTTCGGCCTTCGAGAGTCGAATACCGTTCCAGAATGTACCACTTTGAAAACTTGAAGCAAGAGGCACACACACCGAGCTGAATGCTTATTGAACAATCCATAGTCAGCCGTCCGGCCACGGGCAGGATACCTACCAATATCAATGGTGACCAGGTCAGAGGATGATGCATTGTAGAGCTACACATATATGCAAAATCGAGTCGCTGATTGGACGTGCGCGTATGCAAGCCAGGAGCATGCTCTGCGGGAGAAGTGACAGTGAAAATGGTTTGATGAGTGGTAACAAGCGGATATGTAATACTGGCATTCGAATTTCGAAGTCGGAAAAAATGATATTACCCTTCCGATGGCCGGGACACTATTAGACTGTCCCGCCGCTGTCCCCGACAGCCCTCTGCCCCAGCTCGCCAGTGGCTACACGGGCCACGACACTGCCCTGCGCTGCCTGCCACAGTGCGCCGATCGCCGAGAAGGGACGGAGACCCTCGTTAGAGGCATCACAGCACTGTCCACTGCTAGTGCACGAGCCACACAGCAGCCGCCTGTCACGTGGTTGAATGCCACATGGCGCGGCGGTCGATGAGTGTCACGCGTTGTACGGCGGCTGTCCTTGTCCACGCCACCAGACGCCTGCAACCATGACTTGCTGGAGAATGGAGCGAGAGACATATCCGGCAGCAGCTCTCATCGGTAACTTTCAATCCACCCGGTAGGCATATATACATATCTGCCATTTGCGCACAATAGAACCAAATTCTGTATGCGGCGCCTCACCTCTAGCTGATCAAACGAGTCAATAAACGGACCATGGTGAGGAAAATGGGAAGCAGACTAACCTCACCACCCCCACTCGAACTCACAGGTTCTGTGTATGCTTTTGCTCACATGCTTGTTCGCTCTGCTCCTTGGAATCTGCCTTTTCATTGGGACTCTTTTACAGTGGTCATACCCGTCACAGACATCTACACCCCACGCAACCATGACCCGATGTCTTCCAGCTCTCTGTCTCATATTCAGCCTGCTGTTGGTAGTACATGCCCAGTCCGCCTCGCCGATCGGGCCCGTCACCTCGCGTCCGTTGATCACCAACCCTCTGACGATCCTATCGACTCTTGGTCCAGCCAACGCTACTTCCTTGCCTGGAACGGAAAATACATCCACATCGACCAGCACCGTTACCTCGTACAGCACTGACACCGTCACACCAAGCTCGACAGGCAGCTTTATTACGCCCACCCTGAGTACTGTCACCGTCAGCCCAACTCAATCCAGTGCTGCTGTTACGAATGCCATGGGAATCCCGGCTTCGCGAGGTGCAATCGCGGCTGCAGCTGTCGTTGTGCTCGGCGGCGTCGCCTTCGGGGGAGGTTTGTTGATCTAAAAGGGCCTTCCGATCGGCATTCTCTTTCGCTTAATGCAGATGGGAAATTGTGAATGTCGGCATGGTTTTATCTACCTTATCCACCGGGTGTCCCGCTGACACGGAGCTTCTTCCTCAGGCCCTGTTTGCTACTCTATCATCTCAACCCCTGTATCCATACGCTCCGGTAGTGCTTCGATCCTCTTTGTTCGCAGGCCGTAGTTCTTCCCCTTCTGACCACCAAATTTTTATTCAATGGACGCCCAAGACCGACTGATACCTGAATCAACTCGACCAGTCTGTATGCTTAAGTATCTTCGCCGCAGCGCATCTGCGACAGATTTAGAACAGGTGTTGATGTATGCCTGTTTGAATCCATGTATTTGGTGGCCCACTGAACAATTCAAACACGTCCTTTACCTGTCTGGCATCAGTTGGCGCTTGAGACTAAAGTGCGCTAGCTCGAGGTCGACCCACTAGAGTTAATGCTGTTCCAACGAGAGGCAGGACATACTGACTTTTCCTAGCTTTTCCCCAGACCCCACGAGTTCAGTGGCTGTGAGGGGTGTACACCTAGGGTTACGCCTGCAGGCATCTTAACCTTGGCCCCACCTAAGGATCTCCTTGGCTCTTCTCCACTGCCGAACATCACCCTCTCTCACGTTCAGGCCGTCGCAGGCGACTATGACGCCAACTGCAAACTGCCAAGCAGAAGCACCGTAGAACCTGCTCCCAGGAGTGAAAATGTTCGGGGAACAACGGGAATTGACAACAAGTGGAGTAGGTTGGTTGGTGGGCCTTTAAAAATCTTTTTGTTCCGATCGCAACGGCGTAGCTACACGTGGTGATTCTCATTTGCAATGTACAGCGACTGCATCCCGGATCATCATCAAAACCCGCTCTACCAAACTGATTGCTGATTCTCAAGCGTCTGCGGCCATAAAGTGGAATGTACTGTAGTCGTTCGCAATTTGCTCCTTCGTTGCTCGTCCTCTCTTCCGTCATCAACGCATCAACAAAAGCCCGTTCGCATTGCGTCTGATCAGACCTTACACTTGTTTACTAAATTCGAGACTCAGAGGCGCTTAGGTGGACAATCCGTTTGCTGCCATGTATATATTCTGAATGCGCTGATCAAATTCACTTCCTGTCACTGCTGACGATCTGCTAGCCTCTTTCATCCACGCTCAACAGCGGCGCATTCTAGGTTAACCCTGCATCATTGCTCAACACCATATCAGCAATTTCTGGCTGGATCGTTCTCACCTGTGGCTCGTCCTATGTTGGTTTAGCAGTCACCAAATCGCTCCTGGACCGCGCCTGCAAGGTGCAGGGTGCGATACCGGCTCGGGCAAAAGAGGACGATGTAGCCTCACATCCTTTTTTCAAAGATGCGGTCCCGACCGGCCAAGTGGCGTTCGCCACCGTCCAGGATGTATTGAAGGCGAATATAGCTCTGCGATGAAAGACACTACCGCCGCCTCTCCGTTCCACCTCCACGGCACGAATTCCTAGGGGGCCTTCCTTAAGCCCGCGTTAGAAGGCACGCGAAACGTGCTCACCCCTGCCAAAAAATGCCAACACTGTCAAGCACATCGTCGGCACTTCCTCATTTGCGTTGTCCTTGACCTCAGCGATAAGAAATTGCTGTACCTTGGCAAAGCCTTCACCGAGGAGGACTGGGGCCCATTGACGTACGAAGATGAGGCGAATACGAGCGGCGGCATGGCCGCCGTCGTTGGCTTCTGTGTGTTCCTTTCTCAATAATTTTTCTCTCCCAGAATAGGAAGTTTGATTATGTGGGTATGCTTCTTCCTCCGTCCGCTCTCATCCGCAGGTGCATCCGAAACGGTTGCAGAATGCAAAGTGTACCGCTTTGCAGAGACCTAATGGAAAGAGTTCACGGCCTCTACAATGTATCCGCCGATGATTTACGACCCCGCGAGTCTTCATCGGTTTGTTCAGTTGCAGTCGCTGTCGATTTTTCTGACGGAAACCATGCCACGCCGTGCCATGACGACCTCAGTCGTACGTTCTACCCGAGAACAAGCATACGCTCATCAAATCGCTACAGGAAGGCTGGGACCCGCGCAATCGCAAGCCAGGCTCCGAACTCCCACCGACTGGATTCCCTGTGTATACAGACGTGCACGACATTGGCGAAGCGGATGATACAGCGCTCGAAACAGGCCCCGAAGCGCTCTTCTAACTCAACAACGATTCATTCGACAGCCAGCGGGTTGTTGACTTTGCGCGGAAGGTCGACGCGCAACAGGTCGAAAGGGCGCCCATGGGTGAGCTGAAGATGAGCATAGAAGACAAGTTGGGACTGTACCACCTTGACAACGCCAAGGCTAAGAACTACTTGAGATTCCAGTTCAGGCCCTTCGAACAGATCTACACGGATTTGATCAAGCAGCTCTGGTTCAGGCGTGAATGCATTCTCAACCAGCTCATGACTTGTCCGCTCGCGTATTGAAATGACATCATACACGACGTTGCAAGTTCCTAGTGGAACTTAAACGCACTCATCAAAGCGACTAATCCATATTCATTTGAAACCCCATGAGATACAACGATTCGAAGAACAGTAGAACTTGTATCTGAGCAAAACCTGGCACGCTTCCTGCACCATGTGTTCAACCTCACCTCGCACAGTGCGAGATCCTACAGGGGAGAATCACAAGCAGTGGTCCATATTTCCGGCTGGGTTGCCAAACCAGGTCGGGAAGTTACGCGTGACGCCGCTGGCGCCATAAACTGCAAAGGAAAGGATGAAAATGACCGTCTGACTTCCGCCATCGAGCGCTGCGCCGATGAGGTAGTTGTACTTGTTGTGCCAGCCCGGGTAGCGTCTGCCGAAAACCCATTGACTCAGCAGGCCGACAACAACGGTTGAGCAGATGTACGACGTGCTCCCAACGTAGGCCATGCCGGCGTAGCTGGCAATGATCGGGGTAGTCTGTCGCGAGATAAATGGATGGAGTCAGTGAATGCCCCCTCGACAGCAACCTCCAGGCATGTCGGCTGAAGGCACTCACAATAGGCACATTGCGAAGACGCGGCCACACTTTGATGGCCAGCCAATGCAGGACAGGAAACGCGAGACCTATCACCAAAGAGATGGGTACGATAAAGTAGCTGGAGTTACGCGAATAAAAGTCCTTGGCAAGCGCCCATGTGAACGCCTGCGTGTTGAGCGACTGCACGGTCGCGCCGCTCCAAACGTTGTTGCCGATCGGATCAAGCAGGATCTCTCGCTTGCTGGTGACGATGACGGCCATGACAATGTAGTTGAACGCGGCGCCGAGCAGACTTGCATAGATCTGCGTGAAGAACATAGCACGGTGGCTGATCTTCGTATACTGGCCAACTTTGAGCCAGTTGGCGAGGTTAACAGCAAGAAGAATGAGTTGGTGAGACCATGCAGCGAAGTAGAGGTTCGCCAAGGGACGGTCAGGTACTAGTGCGCCGCCGACCAACTTGGACAGCTGATTGGTGCCAATTCCGGTGCCAAAGAGTGCATACAGTATGCATGCTGCAGGGCGACGCCGTCATATAAGCACACTGGATGCAGTAGCACAAGGGCACTGCGCAGGAGGCTCACAGAAGGGTGCCATGAAAGCGCCAAAGAGGAGTGCAACGATGAAGGCCCATATGGGGAGAGTCGTATCGCCAATGGCGTTCACGACGATACCCGCAATGAATACAAGCAGAAAAATAATACCATACCACCATATCGGTACCTCCTTGAACTTGCGCATGGCCAGGAAATGCGGATCGGCGAGGGTACCGGCACGTGCGGACTTGAGAGAAACCCAGAGGCTTTTGCGATAGAATATGAACACATGCGCAATCAATGCACCGATAGCGATGTTCTGCGTCAGGTAGCCCCAGGCTGTGCTGGAGTTGATGCGCGGCAGACCGAATTCTTTTAGCTTCGAGAGGTCAATCTCGGTATTAGAGCCAAACACCGAGGTCACCTTGAACCGGCTCCCGTCTTGGTTAAAGAGAGATGATGACATAAAGGGAAGGTCTGCGGAAAAATGCAGTCCCAAAAGGTCAGCCTTCTTGTCGAGCGCTTCGACAATTGTCCTCGAAGCAAAACGAACCCCTCGTATTGAAGACACCCTTGTAGTAGAGCAGGGGCATCATGATGAGGAATATGACGAACCCGACACACGAGTTGGCTTGTTGCTTGAGGGGCAGACTCATTGCTGTGGATGTGATGTACCTGCGGGCGCCGCGAGTGGCATGACATCAGTGAAGGGCTACAAAACAAGACTGGGAGCACTTACTGCCAGTCAAGAGAGAAGTTGAGGAAACCGATGCCCTCGTTTGAGCTTGCCTAAGGTGAAAGATAGAACCACAATGCACGCGTCAGCTCGTGTTAACACACATCGTTGTGGGGTGGAGGATGCCAACCCACCCCGCCAAAGATGATGCTGAACACCTGGCGCGTCAAGTCGGGTGCACCGATAGAGGCAAGGCAAAGACAGAAACGCCATTGAAGAAGGGGATGAGGTACGCCGGGAAGACTTCCCATACGGCAGAGGCGAGGAAGGCTCAAGAGAATTTGTTGAGGCGCTTCTTGTTTCCCTCGGTGTCAAAGTGGAGCCGCTGGAAGAGGACGAGTTGCGGGAGTGTCGTCCAGTAAACTGCCTCAGATGGATAGACGATCAGCGAGCGTAGCACGCCCTCGATGACAAAGCCGCACAGAGTGAGCGAGAACGTGCCCAGGACAGCGGTGGTCGCCGAGAGCGGCTTGTCGTAGAACAGATTTTGCACGGCGTAGCTGGAAGAGTTGTGGGAGAGGAAACAATGTATGCCCATGCTGGTCGAGCAGCAGCTAGCATGCACAGGGTATGGCTTACATTTCGACTCCCGACAGCCCATTGTTTCGACTTTGCAATGGAGAAGAAAAATCAGCATCGACATCAGCGGGAGCCATTGAGTTCACCAGTGACTACGCACGACGCCGAAATGAGGGACGCAATGACGTGCTCCTTGATCTTGAAGGGTTGACCAAAATTGAGAAATGTCAGGACGGAGCGCACTGGCCGATTCTTAATCTTCCCGGGATTCGGTGTCAGCTTGGCCCAGGCGACACCGAAGACGTAAATGAGTACTGAAGAGGGGCCGAGAGGAATATAAGTAAAAACGCGAATCACACGCATCTACGCCGTGACGCCCTGTTTACATTGGAGAAAGACCGCGGAAACCTGCATCTGCACTGGTTTGAAGACGTAGATCATCGTGATGACGGCTGCGAATGCGGTAAAGACGGTGCCCAGAAAGATCGCTCGGAATGTTACCGCGGGGTCCTCATCATCGCGGATCGAGACAATGAAGCGCGACACGTCCAAGCCGTTACGGATGACCGGGTTGCCCTTGACGATCTGGAGCTGTGTCGTGCCCGTCAGCTCGTCGCCTTCCTCTACTGAGTCAATTGCAGACTCTTCGAGCACCGACGCGACCTTTGCAGCTGTCGGAGGGGGGATCGTACGGTCCGCAGTAGCGACGCCGGCAACCTTGTCGCCAAGGTGTTGTTCCTTACTGTCCCTCTTGCTGTCAGCGGGGATGGATGTCGTCTTTTCGCTTTCACTGCCATCAGCAGCACTGTTGACCGTAGGTAAGGCTTGCATCTGATCCATGGTGGTGGCAGCGATAGCGAGCAGGGATTCCTGTAGGTGTGTCTCCGCCATTTTTTCTGTGACCCTGCACAGGTTTACGCAATGCTTTGAGATGTTTCAGCTTAAGTTACTCGGGTGCAGGGATGAGGTAGATTTCAGGCCTTGGGGTTGATATCGACCGTTTAAGGGCACAATGTTGATCCTATTTATGGCTGTCCAATCTTCCGGGGCTCAGCGCCGCCTTTCCTTTGCCACTTCCTTTCTTGCCGTGCGCCTTCTTTGCGAACGAATGCTGCGCCGTCGCGAAACAAGGGCATCGCGGCGTTCAGTAGAAAGAATGTGGGGTATTCTGCACGGGCGGCGCAACGGCTCACCATGGTCGCTACTAGCCAAGAAAGGGACAGTTGGTCGAAGACTCCCGGAAAAATTGCAGCACGCGGGCGACCACCGCCCAATACATACCTGGCGACCGACTCTCTGTCGATATGTCAAAGTTATTAATATGTCAGCCCGGATGGCGAATTGCTATGGATGCGCCTGACGGCCCCAGAAACTGTGTTGTCACATGATTCACCGCTTATCACGCTTTGCGAATAGTACAAAACACCCCGGCAGCGATAGAGGGGCAGCTATGCGGTGTGCTGGGGTGGTCGAAGAGATCATGGCGTGCTTTTCCCATCATCCACTGTAGGCAACTTCGTTCATGTTCGACGCAGGAGCAGAACATCAGAGTGGCACTTTGGCACGCGCGCATCGCACCGCACCGCACTGCGTACCACCCTCGCATCGCAAAACAACGGGAGCCAAAAGGGGCGCGGATTGAAAGATAGAGATAGCGAACGGCAATGGAGCAGAGGCCCGCCGCCCACGTGGATAGAGGTTGAAACGCGGCTAGCATGATTCGGCGCGGGCGCATTCGAGCGTTGTAAGCACATGGCCTATACGGCGCAAGAAATGGGAAGCGATCGCACCACCACTTTTCATGAAATATCCGAAATAGGGTTATAAATGCTGGAAATGAAGCTTGGAGGTTATGGGAACCATGTGACCATCAAAAGAGCCATGTCTTAATGCCATAGCTCAATGGTCATTCCGCTCATTTTATCTCTCACTGACAATGAACGCGTGCCCTGCTGGCTGCCACGCCTCGCCATGCGACGCGACGCGCTATGAGAGCACACGTGTGCACATACACATACACATGCCTCCATCCTTGACTCACATGGACAGATCGGCGCTTCACAATTAAATGCATCGCGTGATGGATGTTAAGCATCCAGCATTCATCATTGGTTACAAGCCGGGTTTATATAACCACTCGACAGACAACGTGTTCCACACGACACACGCACGTCGGGTGTGTCCCCAAGCCATATTTTTCAAACGATGGAGCGCTCCTACTGGGACATCGACTCCATCATGGCGGATAGCCAGGTGAGTGCTGCTCAAAGCGCAACGCGACCGCACGTCATGCGCTGCAACGTAGGCCAACCCACGAGCGGAGCTGCTAACGTTTTCCCCTTGTACTGCTTGATACCACTAGCGCGTCCCATGCACTTTCAACCTGTGTGTTCCCGGCTTGGGGCATCTGAGCGGCGGCAACGAGCATGACGTGCGTCTATGCCTCGCGGTCAAATCCACTCTCTTGTTTGCTCGACATCAATTGACTAACCCCCTTGCTCTTTTCGCTGCCAATCATCCCTCTGAATGATCTCTTATGGCAACCATGGCAACCGAAATGACAGCTGAAGGAGGGGACGCGGCTAGAGTTACCGTTCTGGTTCGCCGAGATGATGGTGATGCAGTGCGTTCGCTCCCTTTGCGCTCTGATTCCCTACAGCTGCGCCCACGTCGCTGCATCTGCCTGCTCTGTCTTTGACTGTTTTTGACATTCCCCACATTCCTGCGTTCTCATGTCTCATGAAACTAAAGCGACCTGGTGACGATGCAACTTCCTAAACCGTACGCTCAGCGCGTAAAAGCAGCTCTCGACGCCGAAGCAACTAGCGTCAACCTTCGCAACCTTTGCAACTGGTGGTACGCACTTGGCCTGCGCATAGACAGTTTGTGAGTGTCTCTCTGATTGGGAGTTCAGATACTATAACACCGACGAAAAACAGATGAAGGCTGATGCCTTTCTGAATATGCTCATTTGCGAATGCAACCTGCGCAGGTCGAATAACCTCGCAGAGTCGCTCTCGAAGACCTATTTGGCGCGTCTGGCTCGCGTATACTCTAGTGCACAGCATCTCTCATCCGCGTCGCTTTCAGTCTTCGGGGAATCGAACTTCAGCGGCGGCGTTTCCTCGGGAGGCGGAGGTGGCAGTGGTGATGGGCCCGCCGGCGGTGGCGGTGGAGGCGCCCTGGAGAAGCTCGGCATCGGCAGAGCGGCTATTGCCACTGCCGGCACAGGTGCAAACGGCAGTGGAGGAGGTTCCGGAGGCGGAGGCAGCATGAGTGCCGAGATGAGCGAGTTTTTACATGGCCTGGATGAGAGTGAGAAGCTATGTGAGTTCGCTTGTTTCAGCTCGTGTGCTCGCGAGCACAGCCAGACGTTGCTTGACTTTGGCCACGTTGCTCACTCCACTTGGGCTCGCACCTGCCCGCTGCAGTGCTGAGGGATGCGAACATCTCGAACAACATCTCTCGCGCGTATCTCGCTGGTCGACGATAAGGTATCATTGATTCACACACCACGCATCAGTATGCCCCACATATTTGCAGCACAAAGCGCAACAACATATTGTATTTCTAACCAGCAACGCCCATTAATAGCTTCACAGACTTGCACAGCTCGCTTTAATCTTCTGCTATTGTCTTGAGCTGTTACAGAAGAATCGAAGCCATCAGCGATGTAACTGAAGTCTTGATTTACACAGAAAGGCTCGGTCGCAAGACACACCTGCAAGCCGTGAATGCCAGAAATGATATCCTTGAGTTCTTCGTTGACCATGCGGTGTGCTTTGATTGTCGAGATGTCCTTGAACTGTTTCGAGGAGATGAAAATGCTATAAAACGCCCCGCAGCCACCTGCGAGAGAAATGCGAAACAGCGTAAGGGTGGAGCATTCCCATGACGCTCGAGCCGACGGACGCAATCAGAACAGCACGCACCACTTGTGTCTGCTACTTCAAGCTGAGAAGGGTTGAACTTGTCTGAGAGAATCTGCATGATTCTCTGCTCGCCTGCGTTTTTCTCAGGCTCCGCTTCCTGGCCCTCCCGCGCGGGTAGGGATGTGCGCAAGCCTCGCCTTTGCAGATGAGCGGGTGTGTGCATTGATTGCCCGCGAGAAACGGCAGCAGTGCGAGAGCTGCAGGCTCGCTTGTGCGGCGCAGCATTGCCAGATGCAGTACTAGTGCGAGCATGCAGAGGTCGAGTCGTAGTAGCGGCCGGCCACCGTGAGCCAATCGATCGAAACTCGCTCACGAGGCCCGTAAGGGGCCAACCCTGATTCGAGCATGGTACCCGCGTTGACGCACGTCGAAGCACTGCAATCTGGAATCCGGCCATAGTGGTCAGACGAATGCCTCACTCGTGAATACGTAGACAGCTCAAGGCCGATGGTGAAGGTGCCAAGCCCACTTAGTCTTCGTCGCCACAGGATGCTCAAGGCATGCTCATTCGCTTTTCAGGAGGTGGTGACATCGATGCAACGATGACTTGCTAACAAAGACCTCACTTTGCCAGAATGGAGTGGCGGAACAGAATTTCCACTCAGGAAAAATCGCTGGAGGCATCAACTGGGAGACCTCAGTTCGTTGACTATTCATGCTTATTATTCCGTGACAGCGGTTTGCGTTGCTCTTACCCTCCACATAGCATCAATGCCCTGAATGCTAATGGCATCTCACATATTGCACGCCAGATAAGGAGGCTCTCAAAGTCTCCTGCAAAACAGCTTCTTTGCATCTCTTAGCCTTCACGCATACTGCATCGCCGCATATATCTCAAGCAAACAATCTTCGAGATTGCCGCCAACGGACTTGCTCGCCTAGGCCCAATCATAGGATGCCTCTGCAGTCGCACGATCAAGAGGCTGGATCGTCAAGGAATTCATCGGTCGCAGACTCAGGAAGCAACTCTCAACCTGCCTTAAACTCTGGACCAGCACCCGAGCCGAATGCCAATTTCTTTGGCTCCTTCTTTGCGGGCGCATTGCAAAACGCCGGCATGACCGAGGCAGACCTTCGGAGTGGCTGCAGTGGCACGAATGGTACATCCTTTTCGTCTGCCGTCTTACTGCAGGCGCATCTCAGCGACCTCAATGGGACGCTTCCGGGACGTGTTGCGGCGGATGGACATGGCCTAGATTGTGGTCGAGATCCCGGGCCAGTAGCTGAGGGCTTGCAACGACCCGACAAAGACGTGCGGTCAGAGGCCGACGGGGACGCTGATGAGAGACGGCCGGCACAAGACTTTGCACGATCAGCTACGATTTCCGCACCTGCATCACCCCCTCTGCAAGCAAGAGACCCCGAGCGAGCGACAGCAGCAGCCGCGTCGCTTCTACATCATGGTGCCGCAGCCCAGACCGGCCCTCTGTCGCCCACATATGGCATGTCCCGCTCGTCATCCCGCACAGGTAGGTCGCTGCCTAATATTGCGCAGACTCGAGGCGGTGGCCTCGGCACGCCGCGAGGCGAGAACACGAACCTGGGTCTCCGGAGTTGGGAAACGCCTGGGATAGATGGGTCCTCGACACCCGTGATGGACAAGGACGGCCTTGGGTGGCCTGCCAAGTCGACACTGAATCGACTCAACTACACTCCGCAACAGGCGGCTGCGAACCAGGTGCGGCTCGCCAAGGCTGTAGAAACAATTCTCGAGTGTCTAGGGGAGGATCCGAATCGACCAGGCCTGAAGGACACGCCGAAACGATACGCCAAGGCTCTACTGTATCTTACCAGAGGATACGAGGAGAAGCTGAGCGGTGAGTTGGAATTAACCATGTTAGCAGAAACCTGAGCTTATCAATGTTCTTTTTGGCATGCGGCAGACGTCATCAGCAATGCCATCTTTGATGAGGAGCACGATGAAATGGTCATTGTCAAGGACATTGAAATCTTCAGTCTTTGCGAGCACCACATGGTCCCCTTTATGGGAAAGGTGCGCATCTCTGCATCATCAATAGCAGCCGCAGCTGCGGTCTGTTTTTCATCCACTTGCGGGTGGAACTGACGCGCTAGGCTATTTTTTTTCGGGCACAGATTCACATTGGCTACATTCCGAATCGGCTGGTGATCGGTCTCTCCAAGCTGGCGCGCATAGCGGAGACCTTCTCACGCCGGTTGCAAGTCCAAGAGCGGCTCACGAAGCAGGTAGCGCTAGCACTGGACGAAGCGATCGCGCCGCAAGGCGTGGCTGTCGTCATGGAGGCGGAGCACATGTGCATGGCCATGCGTGGCGTGCAGAAACCGGGTGCCAAGACGATGACCAGTTGCATGCTCGGCGTCTTCCGAGATCGCGCCAAGACGCGGGAGGAATTTTTGAGTTTGATCAACCGGCCGTAAAGGTAGCTTACAATCGCTTTGTCCGCAATCTCGCATCGACGAACGCAGAATCAATTGTTGGGGACAAGAGTCAGGGGCTTCAACGCTGTATCCTTATCGAGCACTCGCATTCATCTGCATACAATGCCTTGGAATTTAATGTGCAAATAACCATAACTTGTCGCGCGACCGCCAGCACGCCCCAACAGGAAAACGAATACAACTAGTTTTATGCCTCACCCTGGCAGATCTGGACCTTGATGACGGCCTTGCCGTCTTCGCCCTTTCCCTTGGCAGTGGCATCAAATGCCTTGATGCAGTCAGCGAACGTGTAGCGGTGTGTGACAATCTTGGCGACGTCCAGCTTTCCACTTGCGACAAGGTTTATCGCAGTCTCGTACGCGCCAACGCCATAGCGGAATGACTGCGTTCGAATATATGTGCAAGGATTCCAGTCCATGCTCAAAGGTTACTATCCAGGACTAAAGGAGAAAAAGGCACTGCCAAGTTGTAAAACTCACCCCAGTCATGTCGAGCTCTTTGATGCCAATGCGATGGATGGGGATGGCCATCTCATTGGCGCCCATGCCGATCTGGACGAACTTTGCCCTCGCGCGCGCTGCAAATATGCCCATCTGGATGCAAGGTGGCGCACCGGTGCACTCCATAACCAAGTCGAACCCGCCCTTGCGCGCTACATCGTTGTCTGGCTCAGGAAGGGAGGCGATTAGCTCGGCGGCGTTACGCTCCGACGCGTCCATCTGGCTCTCGTCCTCCTTTGCCGCCGAAGGTTTGAAGGTCGATGTGGCTGCAAAGGAAAAGGCGAACTTGAGCTTGTCGTCGAGAATATCAACAACGACACTGCAAAAGCAAAAACGCATGCAGTCTTGTGAGCCAAGCGGCCTTAGACAGAGACGCCAGCAGATCATCATTCACACTCTCTTTGCTCCGTACGCCTTGCAGACACCAGCAACAAGTAGGCCGATCGGGCCTGCGCCAAATACCAGAACATTTTGCATCGCCCGGACCTCTCCCCGGTTTAGAGCACTGTACACGGCAACAGAAAGTGGCTCCATCAGCGAAGCCTCCTCGAGGGTAAGGTTGTCGGGAATCTTATGAGCAAAGGAAGAGTGCAGGTTGTAGTACGTGGCGAGCGTGCCATCGTAAGGAGGGGTCGCTGCGAATACGAGCTTTGCGCAGTGATTGTATGTTCCACTCAGCTGTGAAAGTTGCATCGAAAATTATTTTCAGCATGCCGTTCACCCCGAGAATCACCATCAGCGTGGGTAGACACACGCACGCATTTGTCGCACACCAAGCAGGGCACACCGGGCTCGAGCGCTACCCTGTCACCGACTTTGAGGTGCTCAACTTGAGAGCCGACAGAGGTAATGATTCCAGCAGACTCGTGGCCGAGAACCTACATCAATACATTGAAGATTGGGAACAAACGAAAGCACACATCAGTGCTGGGTTCTGGTGTCGCACGACATCCTTCGGGCACAGAAGGTAAAAATCGAGCATGGCCCTCACCATGGGCGCCTTGAGAATAAAGTCACCGATTCGGCCATGCTTCCAGTAGTGGACATCACTGTGATTGCAAGATTGATCAGCTGAGTCCTAACCAGGAATCGGTCACACCTTGACGAGTGAAAGATGCACGAGGACAAGGTCAGCAGGCAAGCGGCCTGCTGACCTTCCACGACAGCACGAAACTCACGATCCGCAAATCCCGGTCTGCCTGACGTTGACCTGTACCTCCAACGGTGCAGGCGGCTTGACGGGCCGCTCCTGGAACGAGGTCTTATCGACCGCCTCGAGGACGAAGGAGAGGTTGCCCTTGGCGGGTAGCGTGGGGATCGCGTTCTCGGTTGCTGTGCACGACATCTTCTTGGTTGGCGAGCTGATCTGGCCAATGGAACCCGCGTGCAATCTCCGAGAGGGGGCTGAAGAGAAAGCACGCACAGAAAAGGAAACGAAGGGAGAAGGGGTGCCGGGACTTGAACGATGCACGAAAGAAAGCAATGCAATATAAAGCCTGAGTACAAGTGGGAGTGCGGAGGAGATGGCCGGCTTGTGCGGCGGTGGCGCGTGCACACCCTGAGACACGCTCGGTAATCTCTCTTCCCGCCTAGCGCTTGGCCCAATCCCCCCCCCGCCCGTGTCGTTGTCCTCAGCTCGTCCGCAAGTTGACACGTCTTCTACACCGCTCGGTCATACTAATTTGTATCCTCTGTTTTCGACTCTGCACCTTGCCCCACTACACCCTGCCTGTTGCACCTTGGTTTACTGATATGCATTGCTGCAGCGTCGCAAATTCGCAACTTGCTCGAGGAGCAGCAAAAGACGGATCGATCATAGTAGGGTGGAGCGATGCTAAGGGAGCTCAACTGCCTTGCCAGGGTATGAATCAGCTTGATTTGCCCCCTGCCGGTTTGGCCCAGTCTGACAGGCTTTTCATCCCGCACATCGACTTACCTCAAACCTCGGCCTCTTGATTTGACATTACTTTGTCGAGGCCGCACATTTAACATTTTTTTCTTGGACCTTCTTGGACTCGCCTTTGATTCTGAGCTTGGTGCGACTTTACCTGATGAGCACTGACACTTCGATGGTGCATCAGTAGCAACGTTCGACCTCCATATAGCGCTGTCAATTTGAAGGGGGTCTCCAATGCTCGCTCCCCTGCTGACAAAATCTCTAACTCTCGAATCATTTTCGGAGCTTGACTGATGAGAACATGTATAGGAAGGAGGCCAGTCCTCGGGTCTTCACTATTTCCTGCCCTTCACCGCATCCGATCACTTTCCTTTCCACCTCAACCTGCCCTCTCACACAGACTCTCCCACTCTCCACACTCTATTGGAAAATGATGGTGAGCACGCTTCACTCGGAGCACTCGGGTTTGGTATTCTTCCTGAGAATCGTACCTGATCTCACTGATCTCTTGCTCCCTCCCTTGCCTCGCTCACGCACACCTCTCTCCCATTGCGACCGTCGGCCTTTTGCTACCTCGACCGTATTCCCCGCGTCGTCAGACAACATGCGCCACGTGCAGATGGACGCTCGCGGCAACGTCAAGGGCGCGTTCTCTTCGAGTAAGCCCATGTGCTGCAATGCAGTCATCATGGGCGGTCGAGCGAGAAGGCCGTCGCCAACCTCACCGGCTTCAACAACCTCAGTACCATAGTTGGTGCTGGGTGTGTCGAGGCGACCGTTCCCGCTGCTGATCAGAGCTTCGGAGCGTTGATTACTGTCGTATTTCGTCTTCAAACTGACCACGCGTGTATGCACCAGTGTGCCGTACTCGCAGGAGCCGTTCAGGACCAACGCGGTCTGCTGCGCCATAACCGATAGCTTGTGCCTCACCGCGGGTGACTGCATGCCCGCCTCGATCAACTAAGCACCTCTAACGGCAACATGTCTCCTCACGCCGTGGCGGCAGTGCCAATTGCGGATTCGTCCAGACAATCGGTTATGTTACCCTATGCATTATTTGTCATGGCTTAACCATCTAATAGTTGAGCGTGCCATCTGCGGATCACAAGACGATGCACCCTCTTGTCAATTGACTTGTCATCAGACTCTTATCAGAGGCCCTTCCCGCATGCCGCAACCTGAAATGGTTGTGACCTTTGGAGACAAAATGGACCATTTTGTGGGCGCCCAGTTCATGAGGTTGGAGCCACGCATTTCTTGGCCCTCGCTCCTGAAGCGCCTTTGCTGAACACGCCACGCCGTTCCAAAGTTTCCATCAGAAAGCAAGACTGAAGTCTGCCCTTGTAGATCATGACGAGGGCACGCGACGGCCGAACAACCTCGTTCGAGTGTTCACATTTTCCTGCAGTGATCTCAATATCAAATTGCCCTGAAGGCACATTTCGCAAGGTGATCAGTCTGTCGCTGCTGTTTGCCCAGCCCGCCTTAGGTGCGGACGGGGAAGGCCTCCTCGTCGAAGGGAAAGACTTGTATTATCATATCCATCGCCCGCAGCTGCAGCGCTTGAGGCTCTTGTACGGTTTTCGCGTCGTAGTCGAGATGCACGAGTGCACCCCGCCAGTCAAAGGCTGGGAATGACCTCCCAAGACGATCGCATGGAATTGGAAGATAAGAGAGCGCAAGACGAGGCACCTGGCATCCTCCATCTCAGAACACGCGGAGATCCCGCTCTTGACCTTTGCTTCTCGACTTCTATTGCTGCATTACCTGCCGATTCAAGGTCTAGAGAGGCTTGCGAGCTTCTGTTGAAGCGCCAATGCATCCCTTTACTGGACACAGGCAAATCAAACCACATCCATTGCCTCCAAAGTGGACGATCAGCAGCCGTGCATGGTTTCAGACTCATCAACAGTCGCTTCAACTGGCCACATGTGTAGCGAGAGGGTCTCGACTCTCCCGCCGTCCAAGTGCGGGCGGAACGGAGAGTGGCCGCAGCTGCGGTGGTGTGGGCTGAATAATAGAGAGTGAATCTGTCTCATACCTTTCAGTGTCCAGGCACATCCTCACTCTCGCCGTCGCCCAGAGCCTCGCATAGCGCTTCTCTCTGCGCTTCTCGCCAAACCGCCCAACTAGCGGGACCACCACCCACTGCGAGCCCCTCTTGCCTTGCCCGCGACTTTTGTACATCTCCAACACGCTTCCATCATTTAGAATTTGGCACTCTCGATACCCGTCTCTCTAGGTCACGTCAAGTTAGGTAAGGAGGGGACATCTTTCAAGTGAGTATATTTCTACGGCAGTACAATCTCTTGCTTCTTTGCAGGAGCTATGAAGGATGCGCATCAGGCGCGCTGAGGCCAGAAGAGGACGATTGTTGGTTGGGTAGTAAACGAGAGGGTTGAAGCGATGCAAAGGTGCAACTCCCACTACAAAAAGGCCAGAAATCTTGCATCGACAGCAGCACACCATTCTGCTACAGCTTGGGTCATCAGCAGTAGCTCAGATTTGGGGTAGACTTGTTGAGCAAGAGTTGGGCGATGCAGAAGCTATGATCATCGCACTCGACGTATGCCCGTACCTAGGCTAGCAGCGGCAAAGATGTGTGCCTGGGATCACCTGAAGCCATTCGAGAGTCTACTTGAATTCGGCGGACTGAATGCGGCAAAGGGGTTCGAAGGCAGTACTGGTGGGACCGCAGAGGTATAATGGATGGAACCAAGGCGGTTTACACCGTCACATGGAGTAGATTTGATGGCATGAAACATCGCTGCAAGTCTGGCAGGCACGATTTGCAGGGCATGACTTCACATCCGGACACTGATCCTAGCTATTTCATCACATCGTCAGAATGGCCAAGCACAACAACATCCTTCACAACAACCACTTCCGAAAGGACTGGCAGCGCCGGGTCAAGGTCTGGTTCGACCAGCCCGGCGCGAAGAAGCGCAGACGCAATGCCCGTGCCGCCAAGGCTGCTTCCCTGGGCCTGCGTCCGCTGAAGTCTCTGCGTCCCGCCGTTCGCTGCCCAACGCTGAAGTACAACACAAAGCTCCGTGAGGGCCGAGGCTTCACTCTGGAGGAGATCAAGGCCGCTGGCCTCAAGAAGAAGGACGCCGCCAGTATCGGCATCCCCATCGACCACAGGCGGAAGAACAAGAGCGAGGAGGGCCTCAAGCTCAACGCCGCCCGCATCCAGGCGTACCGTGAGCGCATCGTCGTTCTCCCGCGCCGCACCAAGAAGAACAAGGGTCAAGTGGGTCCTTTTCCCATATTTTCACGGCATGCCCAACGCTAACCTTTTCATTACTTACCCGCAGAGGCCTGACATCAAGTCGCTCGACACTGTTCGCGACGTTGCTGCTGCCTTCCCGATTCCCGCTGGTGTTGCCTCCGAGGCGCCGCGCGCGATCACTGCCGAGGAGAAGGAGTTCAACGCCTACCGCACCTTGCGGGAGGCCCGTGCGACTCACCGCTTCGAGGGTGGCCGCAAGGCTCGCCTAGCGAAGAAGGAGGAGGAGGAGAAGGCCAAGAAGTAAATTCCTTGCGAGTATGTTCACGGTCGGCAGGCGTTGGCGAGGGCGTGGGCGTGGGTGTTGGAAGGGAGAGTGTGAGCGGTTCCTCTCCCGTTTTGGAGCGCTTCCGTCCTGGAGGAGATCTTTTCCACTTCTCGCGTCGTTGTTGCATCGGCTGCGCTTGCTGCTGCTTTCATCAAGCAGTGGCTAGGGAAGAGATTCGCGTGGCCCGCCCGTTGCAGAAGAGAGACGCGGCCGGGTTCCCCAGCAGCTCCTCCAAACAACCTCTTCGATGGGACGTTCCTCACTCCCATCTTGTATTCTTTACTATGGCACAAAAGGCTTCTATGACTGCATCACATGTCTTCCTTCCAACTCTGTATCCCAAAGATAGGACATCTCGCCATCGCTCAAGTTCTCCTGCCTACCAGCGAGTCGGGTGCATGACAGGAGCTAGAAGTGCACGGTTGGCAATCATAGAATACCATAAATTGCAATCATGCACATGCTGGTTGGTGAGCTGGGCAGGCAGAACCAAAGAGTCACTTAGTTCAGATCTAGTTGGACTATACCTTCTGTGGGCCCACGTCGCGAGTTCGCGAGTCGCGCCCGCTGAAGTGGAGCTATAAACTATCAATGCCCCCATTGAAATCCATACCCGCCGCATCCATATCCATGGTGGTCGTTCGGTTAGAGCGCGCCGCTTAATCCGCATCACGAGGCTCTTCCTCGGCACGATGCAGTCGTAGGCGTCGCACAAAGCGTGAATGGCTACTAGCCGCGCCGTCAATGCGAGCTGATTGTGAGGTGGTGGTGGGACTATCAGGTGAATAACATTCACGTTGCACCCGCACCGCTTGCGAGCTACACAATGCGCGTCGAAAATGAAGCTGATCAACAACAACTCTCTCTCTTTCCTGGCCCGATTAGAGAGAACAGTGATGGCTTTCGCTGCTCAGATACGGCCATCACTCCCGGTCGAAGACTGGGACGCTGAATTCGCGGATGCGAGCGACGCGGGCAGTACTGATGGAGATGCACAAAAGCTGACGTCCCTCGCCTTGCTCCCTGGAGATGATGAAGGGGCGCGAGACCAAGGCTGGGGAGCACGACGGTCAGGGCTTGGCTCAGCTACGCATGGAATAGGCTCAGGGGATGCAGATGAAGATGACTCGGATCAACATGACACCATCAAGCTTTCGCAGCTGGAAAGCTCGACGCTCGCTCAGCTGCGGGAAGTGTCCCAAGTGTCACGCGCAGCTGCAGCTGCCTCAACAGGTGCACTTTGTGGCGCCTCTTTGGCCACTTCCAGCACGATGACTCCCACCGCGACATCCATCATGCCGCAACATGCAGAGGACAGCGAAGACTGGGACACAGATTTGCAGCCCGTACATGGACATCCGTCACTTTACCTCCATCTCCCCGCGCGCGTCGCAGTCGCTGTTGGCAGCGGTAGCGAGCTCAACCGCACTTTCCACGAAGAGTTTGGCTTTGACGACGAGGTTGACAATCCCTTTGCTTTCAGGTCCAGCCGGCACGTTCGTCGCGACCGAGACGGCGGCGAATCTGCGTCTGCCAGTGGTCGCAGTGTCGCCAGTAGCAGCGCAGGAGAGTTTGGAGGGGGAGGGGGAGCCGGCAGTACCGCGCTATCTTCAACGGAATGGACCGAGCCAGAGAGTCCATCATTTTCGTCGGCGACTCCATCGTCATCAAAGCCGAGCCCGTCAACGACTCGATCCAGCCCCGCGAGTTGCAGTCGCATCCTACCGTCCTCGCAGGCGCATCAGAGCTATCAGTATCAACAACATCAGCAGAAGACCGTCAGCGTTGTCGCGAGTGCAGTCCTGCGCAAGGCCTCGCGCAGTTTCGGGCACTTCCCAGGTGACAATGCGGATCGCGCGCGAGCAAAGGGCATGCTCGGTGTTGATGCGCCTTTTGAAACGGCGGACAACGACTTAGAAGACGCATTCGAGATGGACGTATCGTTGCAGCAGCTCAGCCTTAGCCCTAGCTTGCTGCATTACAAGACGAGAGATGGCGCGCTTAGAAACAGCAATGGTGGTGTAGGCTTTGCGAGCGCGAGGGATTCGCTGCCCATCTCTTCAGCAGCGGCTTCTGGCGCAGAAGGGGATTCTTTCAGCACGAGGTCCTCGTCGCCGGAGCCGCCGCTGCGGTCCAAGCGCTCTGCCGGCGCTGCTGGTGCTGCATTTGGCCTCAAGAATTACGCTTCTAGTCTCAGGCTGCTCAGCTCCTATCCGTCGTCGGACGCCGCAAACTGGCGACAGAGCAGCAAAGCGAGTCTTTCCGACCCCAGCTCAAAGGAGGAACCATCACGATCACGGCGTCCTGCAGTTGATGCTGACGCCGACGATGACGATGACGAGGAGGGCGATGACAATAGTCACGATGAGAGGGAAGATGAAGAGCACCCGTGGGAAGGGCTAGAGATTCCTCCTGAACGACCTGCACCTGCCGTCTCGTCATCGAGCGTACCTTTCACACCGCTCAAAATTAGCTCAGAGGCGCAACAGCCCAACAAGGCAGCGCGCAGCTTTGACGCGAACAGCCTCAAAGCGATGCTTCGAGCTCGTAAAAAGGGCCTGCTAATACCTGACGCTTTCGGCTCGTCAGCGTCTCGTCGGGGCTCTGCATCACCTGTCTCGCCCAGGACGGCAGGCGCGTCAGGAGAGGAGATGCTCAACGGACTCGTCATCACGGACGATAGCGATCTCTCTCCGCATCGTCTTCGCGCGCGCAAAGATCGGAATGCGGACGCAAGCGCAATTGCACGTCGGCAACCTGGTAAAGAGCGCAGTGCCGACGCGTCTAAGCAACAGCGAGCTGCCTCTGGCAGCGTGCTCATCCCAGGCAAAGGCAACGGCGTTGCTCGGCCCCCCCAGGCACGGGATTCTGCAGCTGGCACGGCCTCGCACCCATTTTCTCGGAAAGCATCAATGCCAGATCTGGGACAGGCGACAAATACAGCCAGTAGGTCAGCGGGCGGCAGCGGAAGAGGATCCCTTAATGTTAAGGGCGATAGATTGCAAGCACCCGAAAATGTTGCATCGTCCCAAATGGCATCAACAGCAGAGGTAGCGGCAGTAGCTGCTGGGGTATTTGTTGCTCCAGCTGGCGCGCTACCGAAGAAACTGTTCTCGCCTGTATCACAGATTTTTACAAGGGCTCTCACGTCGACAGACGCTTTCAAGACATGGCGGCCGCAGGCAAGCGTACCAACAGCTCAAACCTTGAGCGCAGTAGCCGCACGGGTAGCTAGCACGTCTGTATCAGCGGACGATGGTTTCTCCAAAGCGCCAGAGCCATCTAAGGCACCAAAAGCGCCAGCGCAATCGCAAATCACCAAGCGGCGAGCGCCTATTGCCGTGCGATATTCCGTATCGACTGCCTCGCTTCGACAACCGGCTAGCATATCGAGCGATCGACTACCGATACGTGTGGACACACTTTTGGCACCTACTACCGCCGTTGCCTCGTCGTCGTCACCGTCAGCGATGCCTGGTTCACCTGTCTGCGGCCGTTTGGTACCGCCGGTCGAAAATATATCTGAAGTCATATCTGCTCCAATGGAGGCCGGGCGAAATGGCAATGGCGCGAACACATCCACCGCGCCTCCCTTAGCAGCAGCTCCGCAGATGCTCCGACATCCCAAGCGACTGCGCAACTATGGTGATGGCATGGAGCTCGACGTCTTCGATGACCTGCCTTTGCAAAGAGTTGCAGAGCATGGGCATAGATTTCGCCAGCCGACGATCGAACATCGGCCCATCAGGGCGAGCGGCAGGCTGGCAGCGAGGGGACTGCAGCAGGCGCTCGGCGTGCCGCTCGTTGCTCCACCGAAAGCCTCGTCGCACGCGCTGAGTCCGCAGGCACAGTCTCAAGCTCAGGCTCATGCTGTGTCGCTGCACCGGCCACATACACCTGGGAAGACGAAAGATGACGGTTCCGGCACTGGCAGTGCCACAGCTACTACCGCTGGTACATCGACCCCGGCAGGCAAAGCCCGCTCGCGCACACGCAAGCGCAAGGCAAAAGGCAAGGAGAGCAGGAAGCCGATGCTGATTAAGAACCTCGGCGGCGCACCCTCGACGCCCAAATCCGTCGGCGAGATGCGGTGGAACCCTAAATCACAGCGTTGGGAGGGTAACGAGATGGATCTGAAGAGCTTTGATGAGGTGCTTGGGCCCAGCGCGCGTCCTGCACTCATTACGCAGTTCAGCAGTAGCACCAGCGGTCATCACTCGCTGCAGCTGCAGCAGGGAAAGGCGGACTTGACTGCACCCTCAGCGCTTAATCGTGTCTGGCCCAGTCAAGATCGGATCGCCTCGGCTCCTCTCATTGCCTCAGAAAGCCCATCGTCCAAGGACGAGTCCTTCGCCAGTGCCATCGCAGTCACAGCCACAGTCAGCAAATTGCCACGTCGCACGACAGCTGCGGCGGCTACAATTGTCGGCGAGATGCGCTTCGACCCTGTGCAAATGCGCTGGGTGAAAGCTTCGGGGGAAGAAGAAGAAGACATATTTGCCGACCTCTGTGACGGCGGCGGCAGCGATCACGAAGAGGAGCGCGTTGACAATGAAGATATAGCACCGTGGGATGAGTCGACCAGCCAAGAGAAGATGGTCTTTGCAGCTTCTGCCTGTACTGATGCCAGCAGCGCTGATGACGGCAGCGCTTCCGGTGACGTGGTGGACGCCCTACAGAGTAGGATGCTCGTGCCTGAGGAACTCCAGCTGGCTTGCCGTGAAGCGGAGCGCGTTCATGCTGCCGAGATTGGCCCACTGATTTCAGTTGCGGCTGCGGCCTCGGCGACTGCGACTCGAGCCGAAGGAGTCGACAGGGGAGCACCGCCCGACCGACGCCATCTGTGGCTGCTGTTCACATTGCTGCAGGCGAGACGCGGAGCGTGATCTGAAGGCAGTAGCTGCATTTCCCGGTGATGGTGTGATATCTAAATGGCAAAGAGATCAGGAAGAGGAAGACCGAGAGTAATAGTTTGGGCGCGCACGCATACAACAAGACGACTGGTATCATACATCATGCAGCATCACTTTTCCGCACCAGGTTGATTCCCCCGTCCGGTTTTCTCAACGTGACTCGGGGGTCCTTCCTCATTACATGCTTCTGTATCATATAACGCCATCTACATCGCTATTGAAGGGAAGACACCTTTTCCTGGGCCCCCGAAGCGTCCCTCGACGATCACTGTCATCGCCGGTGTGAAGATCACGCACCGCCAACAAAGCACGCGCGTTCACAGCACCACCTGCACCCCGCAGAAGAATCGTCGACATCGAGGGGGTCAGCGAAATGAGGTTTGATGGTGTTTGTCGCTCTCATCTACGTGCACGACGTATGCTTGTTTGTCTCTCCGTCCGTCAGTTGGAATGAGGTCGTCGTCGGCCGTATATGAGCTAACCATGATGCTCGAGTATAACAGGTGCGGACCCGGAAAGAATCTGAGACCCCAGCCCACGGACGGCGTTTCAGGTATTGTCTACTCGGTATTATCGGGGGGCGATCTTTCCCGCGACTCACGATACGAGCTAGGATGGGCAGCCAGTGGAACAACATCGTTCAATGAGGAACCACTATTTAAACCGTTCCGATAGATGCACTTCAATGTACAGTGGAGTGATTCAACCTAGCAAAGTGTGGACTGTGGCTTCCCGTTGGACACCGCGCTTGGTGCTGGATCCATCAGCCCTGCCTATGATGAGGACCTTGCCTGAAGGACAGTCCTGGGTGTACGTATATGCGAGCCGCCCCCCCCTTCCCTTTGGCTGCTATCGGCACCAGGTCATCCTTTCTCATCATTAGCACCACCACTCACTAATCAACAAGCGCAAACCGGAGCCCGACATGGTCGGGTTCGAGCAGCATCAATGCAAACACCGTCGGGTGCCCAGGTCAAGGATGTGGCCAAAGTCAGCCAGATCGAGCTGCCCCCCCCCTCCCGTCCTGTGAAGGATCCCCCGTGGCTTGGCGTGCCTGCTGTTGACCGTCCACGCCTCCTTTCATTCCGGACATACAGTCTTGATGGGCGGCGTTGCGGCTGCGATTTCCAAAGCCGTCGCAGCGCACATCAAGCGCGTCAAGCCGCTCGTCCAGAATCACGGCGAGATGCTTAAGCCCGTCAGGCTCTCATCTCTACAAGTGCATCACTGACTGCTTTGCGAGGACGGATTCGCATCTTTTTTGGCGCAGCAACAATGGTAACATCATTCGGTGAGCTTGGCCATGCAGCAGCAACAGACAGACGTAGGCTCGGCATGCTGCCCTAGTGTGATAAATGAGCTGAATGCTTCCCCTCTGTATGCATGCAACTATTTCCCCACACAAACGCTCAACTTTGCATTCAAGGACAAGATCGAGGCCGCCTTCGCGAAACCCAAGACGGCGCCGTACTGGCAGCTTTCGGTCAGCAACATTGCTGCGGGCGGCGCGGCGGGAGCAGCGCGCGGCCTGTTCGTATACAGTCTCGACTATACCCCCACGCGCCTCAGTACGGACGCCAAGGCGGCGGAGAGGGGCAGTTCAACGGGTGAGGGCGACTGCTCGGGGTTCTCACAGCCTCGCGACAAGACACGTGATGGTCGTCTACATGCATAACAGCCCGATTGATGTCTACAAGAAGGCGCTCAAGGATGATGGTATTGCTGGCCTTTACCGTGGATTCGCTCCCAATCTCATCACCATTGTCGTGCACTGCGGCTGCTTTGATGAGTTTGTGCGTTCATCGGGCGGATTCACTCTTTACTCAACCGGAAATGGCGTACTGACCGAGCTCCTTCGCCGACAACAGGCCTTTATGACTCCCTCAAGCTCATCGCCCAGCGGGACTCGATTGCGGATAGCTTCCTCGCCTTGCTCTTGCTCGACTGGGGCATTGTTACAGCCTCGTCGTACCCGTTCGATACGATTCGCCGCCACAAGGTGATGACCAACGCTGGCAACGGGACGCATTACGCCAACTTCTACTAGTGTGGATGCAAGATCGTCCTTGAGGAAGGCACCAAGAGTCTGTTCAAGGGTGCCGGCGCCAATGTCACCCGTAGTGTCGTGACAGGTGAATCATGCGCGCGAAACGCGGTATTCCAGGCACCAAGCCAAGCTGACACCTTCCACGCTACCATGCGGGATGCTCTCCGGCTACGACCACCTCCAGCTCATGAAGTTCGACCGTGCGTACGAGGCAGGCACCGGCTAGAATAGTAGACGAAATCATTCTTACATAGTCGAGATGCCATTTTTTCTTCGTTTTCCACCGCCTTTGTCGCCGCTAGAAAGTAAAAAATGTTGAAGGGCAAGCAGGGAGGATTAGAAAGAAAAAAGAAGTTTGGCCTGTCTTAGATGCCCATTACTGAACATCAGAACCTAACGAAAAATTTATGCTCGCGCAAAGCGCTCTCTTTATTCTTGTAGCTCCTTCATCGGCTTCCTCGACGTCCACTGACATGGGAACGGCTTTCGTTCTATTGACAATTGACCCTTTTCGAATATGATAAATGCCATTGACAATTGGTTCTCGGGCCCCTGCGGTCTCATCGTCCAAGAGGTTCTATGTGAGTCACCACGATAAGGTCATCGTTCCATGCTTCATCGTTCCATGCTTCATCGTCGGCATCGCTTGATAATCGTGGTAGATGCGGCAGGCGCTGTATTCTATTGGATGCAGTTACAATGTACACCCCTCAGAAATTCAATTTATTCAAGCTCAGTGTAAAACATGAGAGAATTTGCTCTGCAGTCTGCCAGATCAGTGTTTAAAGGATGGACTGAGGCCTGATGGATAATCAAATTGCCGAATTGGATATTTGCTGTGTGAGTGGGCGCCGAGATGATGAGTCGTACCTGTTACATCCATAGGGCGCTGGCGTCAAAGCGTAGCTTTGCTTCTGACGACGGCATCACTAATCGTACGGCCCAACCCTCTGCTGTCACCCCGAAGCACCACACCCGCTTCGCACGACCGTGTTGTCGTCAATGCGCTCACTGATCCGCCTTGCCAAGCGTTTATCCGGCACTCGTGCACTCCTATTACACCAGTGTCTTACTGAAGGATCGTTGAGCATGGCCCCGCAGACAGCAGCGCACCTTGCACGGACGACCAACTGCTGGCTATTCAAGAGCGAGCCGGACGCGCGGTACGAAAAGGGTAAAGACATCTCCTTCAGCATTGATAAATTCGAAAAAGTGGGGACGGAGAGCTGGGATGGAGTACGGAATGCGCAAGCTAGTGGGTTCATGAAGAATAATATGCGAAATGGACATAAAGCATTGTTTTATCACAGCAGTTGCGCGGTTCCAGGTGCGTTACTCGAAGAGGACATCAGTAGCCGCCCGATGCAATATTAACAATATTTTCTCTGTTGGGTTTCCTGGGTAATGCAGGTGTTGCTGGTCTTGCAGAAGTGAATCAGGATGGTCCTTGACCTGATGGATTCCAATCGCAGAGCTGACACGTTACATTTGAGAATGACAGATATGCAAGGAAGCGTACCCCGATCATACCGCCTTTGACACCGTAAGCAGCTGCTTTGAACGCCTGTCAACCAAGCACCAGTTGATGCGCTGTCGCCCTTGATTGCCATATTGCAGAAATCACCATACCATGACCCAAAGTCATCGAGAGAGACGCCGCGATGGTACATGGTCGACGTCAAGTTCGTTGAACGTTTAGAGCACTTTGTACCGTTGTCCGTCTTGCAACAGATCGGTGCAGGACTGTCACATCTCACGATAGAGCAGCGCAAGGACATCGCTTATCTTTCGGATGAACAGATCCACAACATCGGCCAAATGCCCTTGTTGATGCCAGGGCGTCTGAGTGTTCAGGTGAGCTATGAGTGGAGACGAAAATATTTCCTTCATCTCGAAGGTCAGCTCATGTGCTCACGGTATTTGTGAACGTTCTTGGAGAAGCCGGTCCTGCCAATTGCTTTTGAGGCGATTGTGCAGATGGGCAAAAGCGGCGGCTTTGCTCACTGGACGCCGTCCAAAGGCAAAAAAGCGAAAAAACAGGAAACGGCTAAGCCAGGGGAAGAGCAGGGCCCGAAGAACCCACCCTCAAAATCAAGATTTGCGGGTGCACCCAGCAAGCGCAAATCGGACAGCGAGCAGAAAAGCTCGAAGAAGCCTCGCATCCAAGCACGTTCAAGAGCCAAAACGCCCCAACTGCCTGCCCTCGAAAGTGGACAAGCAAAAGCGCAGAAGAGTGTGATGGCAACTGTTGCTCAGGGAACTCGACGAAGCACGCGGACAAGATAGCATGTAGCGAAGTCTGCGCGACCGAGAGACGCGTGGCAGACGTATTGTGATTGCACCTTGCTAGCTACTCGTCCTCGCTATCCGAGCCATATGCGGCTAAGCTGCTCAAGCCAGCCTCTTTTTTCTTCGAAGCAACAGCCTGCATCGATTTGAGCTGATGCAATCGGGAGAGCGCGTCGGATGAAAGCAGGCCCTTTGCTGATGGCGCCACGGTTTGAGGCACGCCCCTAGCGGCTGATGCTTGCAGTGGGGTTGATTGTTGTTCTTTCGCCCCCTCTATCTCTGCCCAACCTCGTGCATTCTCCTCCAAGAGTCGTTGCATCGCGTCTGCTGCATCCTCTTCCTCTAGTCGTCTGCGCTTCGCCTCGTCCTCGGGGTCATCATTGTGGCGCCCTCTTCGTTGGCCGATATTTTCGATCAGCCGGTCCTCCCGAATCCCGCTCTCACCCTCCAGTCTCTTGATGGCTTCGCCCGCCTCACGCTGCTCCTCTGTCATCATCTCGGCCATCTTGAGCACACCCTCACGCACCATGGTCCGATGATGCTCTTTCTTAGCGCCAGGATTCGGGTCTTCCGTCGCCCATCGCACGTTAAGGATCTCGTCGTGGTCGAGCGACTGGTGCGACATTGCCTCTTTTGCGAATTGGGCACCTGCTTCAGTCTTGTAGGTCACGAAACCACAGCCTCGGCCATGCAATATACGGACTGTGTATAAATCGCAGGTCAGGCTTTGAGAAAGGCGTGTCCCCTTGCATACAAACGATTCTACTCACTCCGCTCAATCTCTCCCCACTCGCTAAAATGGCGCCAAAGGACCTTCTCGGTTAGACTGAGGTCATCGTAGCTGTGCTTCATGAGACTCCCGCCCTTGCCGCCGGCGCTCTTTCCGCCTTTTGCTGTCCTCCCGCTGTCTCTCCAGTTCACACCATTTGTAGCTCCCCCACCTCCAGACAAACGTGGTTCCTCGTGGACGCGGCCAATGTAAAGGGTTCGGTTGACGCGCTGCAACGAGCCGACACCGCCCATATCATCGCGATAGTCGCCATGCTTTTCGCGTCCAAAGATGTCTCGACCTTGATCTGGCAAGGGGATGGGCGGCGGTAGTCGATGTAAATAGGTGCAGTCCGCTCTGAAATATCGTTGAGAGATCATTAGCACGGTTTGTGCAAAGTCCAGACTAAATCCGTGCGAGCGCCGCTCACCCTAATGGACAATACCCCCTTGCAAAAAAGAGGCAGACATATGCACCGCCATTGATATCCCCCCTCGTATACCCGCTATCCCTCGATATGTCACACCTCGTTTCAGCTTTTCGATTGTTTGCTGCTGCATCGTACGAGTCACCCCCGGCCCACTTGTTGTACCAGAGATTGTATGTGACGCCTGACTGCGCAGACTTGTCCGCAGCTGCCTTGATGGCCTCCAGTCCCTCTGGTGTGATTTGCTTGCGCGCTGGGCGGGGCTTGTTCATGGAAGCAGTGGTGCCTGTGGAGGGCATTTGCCCTGCTTTGGAAGGAGATGCCAAACCGCTCTCATTGTCAGAATCGACTGGAGAGGGCGAGCGAGAAGTAGGCGAAGCAACAGCTCCGCCCGCAGTCTTTCGCTTCTTGTGAGCGTTCATCGCGCTACCAACGCTTCGCAGCACTTCTTTCTCGACAGTTTGCTTGCAAGTCCCAAGTACTCGCCGCACCAGCGCACATGCATTGGTCAGATCAGGCTGGCTTATAAGCTGTATGGTCAGCATTCGATGCATTTCCGAGGGTGGCAGATCCGAAAGTAGCAAGACTAACACTGTCGGCTGACCACTGAAAGGCACTGCTTGGATTTACAGCTCTTCCGCGGCCCCAGTTGGTGGCTACCCGTAGGAGCGAACCGCCAGCCATCTCTGCAAGCAGCTCAAGTGAATCCATCCTCCAGCCTTCTGTTTTCTACATGTCTGTCATCGAACACAAGCTGCTGCTGTAAGGTCTTGCTTATCGCGCTCGCTGGCTTGTGCAGGTGGAGCAGACGTACAACTCGATTCAAGATGCATCCAACAACCGTGGCGCGCAGCGCGCACATGCCCACGGGCAACAAGTGGGTGAGTCTTCGTGTGCTCAGTTCAGTGGACCCACCAGCCTACCTCGAGCGCCGCTTCAAACCGCCGTTGCATTCGAAAGGAATCCCTCAACTGCAGGAAGAGAGGACTACATTGTACGAGGTGTTGTGGCAGGGTCAATGACGGTTGCCTCGCGGGCGGAAACCCCAGGCCAACCAAAGTGCAGGATGGTCGTACTTTGCACCTTCTCGCGTCCTCCTCGACTTCGACGGCAGACGCGTGCCTCACCGCTGGCAACCGCTTTGGCTTTAGCTGTAAGGCGGCAGGAGGCTCTGGTGCCAGAGAGATGGCTAAATGGACCAGCTAGAAGTATTGTGGCACATGATATGACATCAGTGACTCTTGCTTTCACACGGCGATGTGCCAAGTTCTAATCTGTCTCCACTATGACACACCTGCTTCTTCTCCCGTGCTTACACATTTCTCTCTCCAATCTCACTCTTGAAAATACGTGCGATGATGTTTCATACCAATAGCTTGGCTGGTGGGGCGACTTTGGCGGTCCTAAGCAGCGAGGAGTGACACAATACTGTAAGTAATGGGTCTTGACGTGTCCAAAGCCAGGACTTCGTCCTCGAACCTGGTTTGAGATATGTGAGCTCGATTCACATTTCTTCAGCCAGGCTTCGCGGCTGAGCCGCTGGGAAAACGCAAGGTGATGCCAACCTGGCGCACCTTGATTCGTCAGACGCACTCAGGGCTCCCACTAAGACTACTAGCATCGCGGGCAGGAATACATTTCGCTGAAGGCATTCATCGAGAGTGCTACGCTTGAGCCCCGACGCTGACCTCTGTTTTTCGTCTTGTCTGCAGCGCTTTCTCCTGTGCACACTTCGCCCACCCGAGGTGCCCTCAAGGACGCCATCTTCTTTGGCTACCGCAGAGTGCTCGTGCAAGCGCCTTACTTCCTCATTCCATTCGCAGCTGGTGAGCACGGCACATCCCTACTTTCTCTTTTACCGCTGGTGGTGCACACATATACTGACAAGTCTACTCGCTTTCTCAATACTGCCCTAATGTGCCATCCTCCGCTCCCGCAGGGTACGGCCTGATTGCATGGGCCAAGGAAAAGAACACCTGGTACAACTCCAAGGAGGGACACCTGGCCACTGGAGGCCACGAAGAGTAAAGCAACGTCTACGGGCTTATCCATTGCAACAAGGGTATAGATGTATGGCAAGGAGAGCGTGATTGCCTTTGCTGTCCCTCCTTGACTGCCTCGGCTCGATGGCAAATGTAGTATTTGCATGCATATGTTTCGTCACAAAGATGGACCTGCCCGATGCTCGCCTCGCCCGCCAGGTTCCAGCGAGGTGCAGTTGTTGAGCTCAGATGCGAGAGGCTTTGATCTATTTATATTCATCGCACGCTCGGGTTGCATTCAATGTGTTGTTCTCTTGCTGGTTTCTTGGGGAGAGAGCTGCTTCATGCTTCATCCTTGCGAACATTGCCGATATGTTCATTGTTCTTCGAAAAGGTGGGGGGACTTTCCCATTACGGATGTACGTCTTTTGGGCACTGGAGCAGCCTTGAATGTCGGGTGGATCTATTCAGTTGCGGCGTAGGATCTCGTCCAGGATCTCGAACGAATGCTGGAAACCGTCTACAACCTGGTCGAATACTGCATGTTTCTTCATCTCCCATCCACCAACATCGTTGCGTACGGTCGACAGCCAAGAACATCAGGTCATCGAACAAAGTTGGACGACGCAAAGCCTATGTGCCCAAGAAAGCTTTCAGAACGCGGAAGTCCACAGGATCTTTCTTCAAAAATGGCCGGAAGCGAGACATACATCCCGCTCGTCTCGTCGCTCGACAAGATCTACTCCACCAGCCAGACACTCGCAAAAGAAGGTGCTCGCTGGGACAATCTCATGAACGAGTTCGAAAGGCAATATGGAAAGAAGCCAGATTTCGTGGCGCGGGCCCCTGGTCGGGTCAACATCATTGGCGAGTGAGTCCTTCGTGACACGAGTCGGCGCTGTTTCGAGACTGTGGATCTATACCGCTTCTCGCGCCTTCCGTCACTGCCAGGCATGTCGACCATCAAGGCTTCAGTGTGCTACCGGCAGCAATCGAGATGGATATCTTGATGGTTGTCAAGATAACACCAGCAAAAGGCGGCGCAGATGACAGCAAGGTCAAGTTTGTACTGTCCAACACTACGCCCAGATTTGAGAGGGCGACATTCGAGACCGAATTCAAGCAGGGTTGCCAAGACGTTCTGCTCAACCACGAAGGTGGTGATCGATGGGCAAACTACTTCAAAGTTGCGGTGAAGGTACGAGCTGGTATATGCTCCTTCTGTCACACGGCTTCGGCGTGCTGACTTTCCCCCCTTGCGTTGCGTAGGGCCTGCACCCGCATCTGCCTCCGGCAACATTGTCTCCTTCGACTCGACCAGCTCTGATTGAAGTCTTGGTTAATGGAACGATCCCGCCCGAATCTTCACTCTCCTCATCTGCAGCCATGACCTCGTGCTCCTCCATTGTGGTCCTCGAGGCTTTCGGCGCACGCAACCTGATCTCGCGCCGCGAGATGGCCGAGGTCGCTATCGAATCAGAGCGTCTCGTGGGGGTCAATTCGGGTGGTATGGATCAAGCTGCATCCATTTTTGGTGTGCCTGGTCATGCGCTGCACATTGAATTCTACCCCGAGCTCAAAGCAACACCGACGCGCATGCCCAAGTGCGATCCAAGCCACACTTTCGTCATCGCGAATACCCTCATCGTCAGCGACAAAAAGGTCACCGGGCCAATCCACTATAACCTGCGCACGGTCGAGCTGCGCTTGGCGAGCCGGGCCATTGCCAAAAAACTTGACCTGCCAATGACAGAGGCGACGGCACAGCTCAACGGGTTGCTGCGCGCTTTCTACGAAAAGAACTCTCTTCCCACGGGAGACGCAGGCGTAGAGCAGGCGAGGAAAGAGGCAGGCGATGAGGGCGCGAGAATCTTTTACTTTGGAAGGATTGCAGAGGACGCAATCCCGAAAGAGGCGGTCACGCGAGTCGAAGCGGAGAAGCTGACAGGCTACAGCGGCACGGCGTATGATGATGAGTTCCTGTCGCGCTTCCCTAGTGAATCTATTCATGCTAAACGAAGATTCATTGGCTTTGAACCATCATGACTGATGCACTTTTGATTGCTCTTCCTCGCAGTCCGCGGCGAACGCTTTGAACTATACAAGCGTGCGCACCACGTCTTTGACGAAGCGCTGCGCACACTGCGCTTCCGCAAGATCCTTGGCGATGCGACGGCGGCACAGAGCATGGCGGCCGACGGCGGTGCGGCGCAGTACGCACAGCTAGGGAAAATGCTCGACGACTGCCACACGTCCATGCGCGACTTTTACCAGGCCTCGTGCCCCGAACTGGAGACTGTTGTCCAGATCGCCAAGCAAAACGGCGCACTTGGCTCGCGCTTGACGGGTGCAGGCTGGGGCGGTTCGACTGTCTCTCTCGTCCCGAGTGCCCAGGTCCCGCGTCTTTTGGATGCGCTCAAGGAAGGGTACTTCAAAAAGCGATTCCCGGACATCACGCAGGAAAAGATTGACCAGTCATTGCTCGCGACCGAGCCGGCGGGCGGAGCCTGTGTGTATGCTATCGCCGCCTGACAAATTTAGGAAATGCACTTAAGCCTTAATTCATCATCATATAACCCCGGCATTGCGTCTATGATACATGTTGGAGCGGTTGGAACCTACGCCTAGTCTATGGAAGTGAAGAGTCAAGCACGCTCGACATGCCGCGCGGCTTCTCTTTCTCCACCGCGTGACATATTGAGAAGGGAAAGGTAAATGGTCCAGAGTACCCCAATGGATGATGTGAACGGTACACGGTATCTGTTGAGGGGCGCGTAGGTGCAATTTCAGAATCTGTCAGCACTGATCATGCGGGTCTTCCAAGCTGTGGGCGTACCCACCGCAAAGGCATGAAACGAAAGTTAACTGCTTGCACTAGTGGCCATACCTGCCAATTGGCCAGCAGAGCTGGGAAGTACATCTGTTTGGGGGAATATGTCGTGATATCAATCAGAAAGGTGAACAAGCCGTATTTGGTAGTCGCCGCTCCTGACCACTGACATCTTTAAATTTTTGCTTGACACCTTCTATATCTCGGCCTTCAAATGTGCCCATGACGCTGACAAACATGAACAAACCGAAAGGAGCACTGGGGACGAACAGCGAGCAGAATTTGCAAGAGAGCCGTGCTCAGCTCTTCGTAGCTGGTCAGAACTTCGCCATACTTAATCGCTCACAATCCCAGCTGATCAACAGCAACCCTCTTGGCGAGCGCGACCATGCTTGCCTTGCCCGCTGTGGAGACACCGGCAGGGTACAGCGGGAAGCGGTATTCAATGAATTTGTTCCATTTGTCCAGCAGCGGCACCATGGTCACGTTGAATGCAAAGAACCGCACCGAGCGAATCGGATCGTACACCGCTTGTTGCTGCTCGCTTGATCGTGTTTTCCCATCTGGTCTGGTGTCTATTCGCCCGCCTGTGCTTTCATTCTTGCTGCTGCTGTTGCTATTCGCACCACCATTGCCTCTGCCAGCGTTGCGTTCGTTGTATATTTCAAATCGTTGTGCAAGCACGTCCGCTAGAGCGCCTAACGAGCCGTTTGCAACAGCGAGGGTCAGCCAAGGTCTGCGCTCAAAGGAGCGGGCGTAGAATGCCGAGAAGGAACGAAAGGCAGAAGCCATACTGTATCCACAGCCGTACGGACGGACAGCCGAACCGGCTGACAATAGGCGACGGATGGCGAGGAGGCTAAGAGATACGGACGAGAAATAGATGCCCACACCAGCGTTTTTGTCATCGCTAGCAGCTCGGACAGCGAATCTGAGCTGAGGTAGCCTGACTATGGTGATCCTCCAAGGTATCTTTTTTCCCAAAGTGTTATTTTCCAAACTTCCATTGGAGTGAGTGAGCCTGTTTGCGAGACCCCCTCCCCCCCACTCGAAGAATCAATGCAGGATTGATTTGTCCGTATCCCCGTGACAAATTGGAGACGCCGCTCTTGCTCAACGATATACCAAAAAGTAATGCAGGCTTGGTGAAATAGCCAATCCTATGAGCAACCCTGCCAACATCGCTGGTGCATTATTGTCGACTTCCCCGATTGCCATGTGTTTTGCCAGCAAGTACATCGACTGAACTCACTCTCTTCTATCGAGTCTCTTGCATCTTTGATCGCACTCACATCTCTGATGTGGAATTTCCGCTCACTACTCGAGGCAAATCCATAAATGGAATGATCGCACCGTTGCCCGTTCGTTCGTTGGTCAACTAATCACTAGCTAGCCTCCCAGCCGCTGGGCGACTCTGACCGCACTAGAGGACAAGCTGCAGCCCAATAGCCAATCGCCATTCCACACCACGGCTTCTGTTGTGACCATGCTGACTCTACCTAAATAATAAGTAGCGGCTAGGCGCGGATTGAATGGGGAGGAAGGAACAGACAGCAGCGAGCACAGCAAGCAGTCTGCCTATCTAACTGGCGTATGGCCTTTCTCGATGTGACCGCCCCGTGAGCTGTCCAAGGGGCAATTAACCCATGGGATGCACGCAGAACACGCGAGGCACTGCGGTCTCTTGCAATGATGTATGGGGAGCGCATTCATTTAGGTCCGGGAATCAACGTGAGGTTATATACGTGTTGTGGTGTGACTTTCTTGTGTTTTCTTTCATCTTTTCCAACCATCAACAAACAGCGAGCATGCGAGCGTACGAATCGAGTGAAGTGGTGATGTGATGCACGTCCATCCATCCGGCTTTCACACGTGAATTGTTCTTTCATTTCCACCAGCAATGATGGCGGTTCAGGAGAAGAGCTGTCTGCGGTGCTTAGGCTGTTCCGGGTAAGTCGAGGATAAATAAGCAACTATTAGCAGTCCGATCGATCCATCGTGAAGGAAACAAGGAACAAAGGAGCACCCGCTGCTGTCCGGCGGCCTCTCAGTGCTTGGAGCCAGTACCGCTGCCAAAGAAGCCCTTGAGAAGTCTTTCGTGCTTCTTCACCTCTGCGCGTGTGGACATAGCCGCACACGCATCCGTGACGGCGTCGCCGACGAGAGCAGCGAGCGCAGCGCCCTCCTTTCGTTCCGGGTCGACGGCCGTGACGAGCGCGGCTGACTACTGCGGCCGCACCGTAACAGAGCCCGCGCCACCTCCGGCCGCATCTTGCGGCTGCTACTACTGCTCCTGTTCAACGCCACGGACGGCTGGGATGGCAGTGGCTGCACCTGCATCGCATACAGAACAAGATTTGTCGGTGGCCGTAATCTCAATAGCGTGTCGCGCGCGCACATTCGCAGAGGCTTGCCTCCGCCTTTGCTGGATTCCACTCCAGTTTACCGGATGATCGTCCAGCGTCGACTGGCAGGCAGCAGCGAACGCATCACTCGAAGAACGGAAGGAGTGACTCACCATTTGCCTTGTCCGCACCGCTTGTCCCGCTCGGGCCTGCGCCGGTAGTGCCTGCGTCACCCTTTTTCTCGATGGCGTAGCCGTTGACGCCAATCTCGATGCCGGAGCTCTTGCTTGCGCCCGTGTATGCGGGGATCTCCTCTTCGCCAGCAGCAGTGCCAAGCGGGGCAACGGCAGCAGGAGCGTTCTGCTGCTGGTCGGCGTGTCGTGTCTCTTCCTCTTCCTCCTCGTACTCCTCCTCCTCCTCAACAGAGCTGCCGTCCTCCTCCTCTTCCTCCTCCTCCTCGCTGCGGTAGCCGACCGCGCGGACAGCGGCAGGTACAGGGCCAGAGCGGTCCATTTGCTCCGAGGTAGTGAGGTAGACTTTGCTGAGCTGCTTGATGTCGTTCCACCATTCCATCAGCTCCGTGTGGCTGCGGGCGCGGAATGTGTACGCGTGCTCGCCGCGCAGGCTCGCCAGCGGCTTGTCGCTCTTTGCCGCAGTGATATGGAACTTATGGCTTTTGGCAGCCATCGTGCTCGGCGCGCCGAGCGTGCACTCGGGTAAGAAGAGCGACAGCACCGGCGAAGGGTGGCGTGTCGGGTCCGAGCTGCCATGCTCGTGCAGGTAGCCGGCGGGGGTAAGGACGTAGAACGACTCGCGGTAGGTCTTGGTGAAGCGCTTCTTGCGCTCGAGGATGCCGAGATGAACGGGGATGACCGATGGATCGTCCTTGCCAGGGTAGTCGATCGTCTCCGGGTTGCGCAGGGGGGTATCCGGGTCGAGGAGGTGATCAGAGCGTGCGGCAAATGCGATCCACTCGCTATTGGGCTGCAGTGAGCGCATCTGGACGCCGAGCGAGAGCCACGTGTCCTGAACCTGGGCCGACATGCGTCCACTCCACTCGTCGAACGTCTGCCAGGCGGACTGGATAGAGCGAACGATGCCCTCTGCAACGGGACGAAGAGGTGAGCAATCACGAGTGGGAAAAGAGAAGGGAGAAGGCTGTCCTTACCCTCAAAGTGTGCCGAGTTCTGCTGCATAATTATGATGGATTTTTGCAGCGCGTTCTCCTCGTTGACCTGGCGCTGCAGCTGGCGGAAGACGGCGGCGTTGACGCTGTGTGGGTCCTCCTTGGCGGTAACGGACATGGGTGCATTCTTGAGCAGGGTGATGGACTTAGCCAGGTCGGTGATCATCTTGGTGCTCATCTCGCGCTCCTTGGCGACGCTGTTGGCGAGCTTGCCTGTGTCTTGCTGGACGTTCTTGATGTGCGCCTTAATCTCCGAGCGCAGCTTCTGCAGATGCTGGACGATCGAGCCCTCAACTGTCTTGCCTAGGTTGGCGTGATGGTCTGCGATCACGCGTGTCTTGTCGCGGATGGCATAGTACACATCCTGGATGCCCTCCTCGCCGAGGAACTGGTTCCCCTCACGGAACGGCACCTGGATCACGCCGCCGAGCTTGGTCAGCTCCTTGGCGGTGTTGTACTCGATGTCGGCGATGCCCTCTGCGAAAACAGAGAAAGGCTTGTTAGTCTGTGCTTTCCGTGTGTGCAGGGAACAAACGATCTCACCAAAGTACGAGATGAGTTGCTTGGTGATGTGCTGCGTGGTGTCGACCGCACGTGCGGAAGGTAGGTCAGTTCAGTCTGCATCGGGTTCCCCCCTGTCGAAATAGATTGTACTCGCCTTCCATCCGATGAAGCGCTCGATGAGAATGTCGCTCGGCCTCAGTTCATGGGGTCCGGTGTTCTTCTTGATGAGCGAGGCATTGCGGGAAGCGACGGTCGACTTGCGACTGAGGCTAGTCGCGCGCGAGATGCTGTGCGCGTCGTACTGCGACATGGTGAGCCGAAAAGGTTGGTGGGTGCCCTTTATTCGTTCGTTCGTCCCACGTGAGCCACAGGGAAGCGGGTTGGCTGGACAAAAAGCAATCCTCTAATTCGATATTGCTAGTAATATGCTCTGTAAGGTGCAATCTCGCACGAATGCCGGTTGGAAAGTTGGAGAAATATGAGGTGGTGATGGTGATAGTGATAGTGCACGAGGGGGGTGGGAGGGTGGGATGGTGCTGCTTGCTGCCTGGCTTGCTGGCTGGCTGCCTGGTCAATGACGACGTTGGATAGTGGAGGATCGTCTCCCCAAACAGCACTAGAGCATTGTGCGCCCTGTGTGTGGCAGCACGATGATGCCACTACCGCAAAGGGCAGCGCACCAATCAAGACCATCCCACCAAACCACACTGGCCTGCCGCCACATGAGCTTGGCTCAGGCAGCCGGTGGCTGTGCTCACTCCCATCCCCCAATGCAGGCACTGCATCGCACTGCGCTGAGCATTCGGTAACCACACCCGCATGTCGTTTGCCACTTCGCACTAGACTTGCCTTCTTCCGTTCAGCGTCAAGCTCTGACGTCATTCACCCCAGCGTGACGCACAAAAAGCCGTTCGTACGCTCTGCTCATTGCTCCCTGTGCGCTCGACATTGCTGCAATCGTCTTGCTGCGGTTGCTCTCCGTGAACATGCACTCTGCACCATTATTGGCGATATTCAAGCACTCAAAAAACTGAGGAAGAATGGCGCCGCATCTTAGCCTTCTTGTGGGTGGGGAGCGGTGAGTACAGGTTGCAATTACACAGAAACGAGAAGCGAGAACGCAAATCGAGATCAACAAAAGAAAGAAGCGCACACCGTATGGGCAACTCCTCTTAATCGGACCTCGATGCACCTCCTGTGGTCTGATAACTCGTATCTCCATTGGCCAAGATGGTACCGAAATTAGGCTTAAGGCTTGAGGCGGAGGCAGCCCAGTGCCGGAAAACAACAGGGAAATCGATCAGATGGTGGATTGAGTCAAGTTGGTAACCCTTTCCACATGAGCTATCACCCACAAAGAGAGCTATGGACAGACGTGACAACCTTGACGAAGTGTTCGAGGCGTCTGCGGCAAGGGTCGACGAATCCTAGTAACCGACCGATGACGGTCACGGTGCGCATTTAGGTGAGCAAAGAGGTTCACGACGACGCCGGAAGTTGTCCACGCCTCCGGCAGCATCAGGTGCGGCCGGCTCAAGTTACCAAGATATGCAGGGCGTTATGTATCCGTCAACCGCTGCAAACAGGAGGGCGAGTGAAAGACCACTTCTCGAAAGCCGGTACGACTCCTTTCCTTTACACATCTTGCTTTGCCGTTCGGAGTTTCCTCTGCGCGTAAGGAAACGAGACGTGAGCATGACAGCTTACGGAGAGAGCCGTATCGCCTTCGGAAGACCACGTGCATTAGTTCTCCTCAATAGATGATGCATAACAACTGGCAGGCCGGCACTGCCACTCCCGCCCCTTTCAAGGCATCATTGATCTCCGTCTTTCGCTTAGGCTTATTCATGAACTACCACCCGCGCGCATTGGCATGCACGCCGTGAGCGGGAGGGGCGGCCACAGCCCAGCAAGAAGCTGTATGAGTTTGTACCTGTGCACAGAGCACTTTAGGCATGGGGGGGGGACGACAAGAGGACTGGCCACAGTGCGGAAAGGAACCCAAGCTACACAAGCAGTCCGACCGCGCATTGATATGCGACCGCCTTGGATTTTGGCGCAATATACCCGTACTCTCTTGGCTTCAACGAGCCAAAACACAACTTTCAGCTGAAATCATCGAGATTTAAGAGGTCACTTCACCAGCTGCCAGGAGGAACATCAAACTGGAGTGTACAATATCTGGATCAAAGGAAGTTGTTCACTGATCCTGCAGTTCCCTTTGTATACCAATGAGACATTGTGTTGCGCTGGCCGCTGGCCCTCGCGTTGCACCCTTGTGATGATACTCAGAGAAGCTCTCGAAGCTTGGCGATCGCCCCTGTCTGCGGAGACCAAGTCTCGTTCTCAGCTTCGCTCTCTTCAATGGGGAGTGCTGACTGCGTCCGCGGTGAGTCCGAGTATGCATCAAGTCCCCACGGTGATTCGAGAGACCATGTGAGTCTCGCGGAGCCTCAGTGAAGCACAATTGTCACAAAGGCGGCAGCTACGAGCAGAAAGCTGCATTTCCATCAATCTAGCCTCAAATATGCTACAATGCACCTGACATCCACGTCAACTCAACGTTTCGAAGAACGTCGTGGAACTCTGGATGCTCGGAAGCACGTATGTCTTAAACACATTGATATATTGCCGATCAGCAGGGGCGAAGGTAGGAGATTGACCTTGGCCTATGCAAGCCCACGGCGCTCAGGGCAGGACGCGGAGCAAGTGTAACTATGACCTCCATCCGCATCCTCACTGTTTCTACGCCGCATACTATAAGGAGCTGATCTTCACAGATGAGCATCATTTGCTCCATGAGCATCATCATCAGCAGAAGCACCAAGAAGTCTTTTCCCGAGAACACGGTAGCCATTGGTACAGTAACATCTCGCTCGAAGCTGTGCCGCTCAACGACCACATTAGTGCTTTCGCTGCAGCGACTGGAACGAGCGGTGGTATTTTGCGTTCATCTGACTCCGCTCACTGCTCCTTCGTCGGTCCAACTCCCCTCGTCAACCCGCCGCCGATTCTGAGAAATCGAACAACTTTACGGGAGTGGAATGGGAGACCTTCAAAGATGGTTCCTCGGGCAACTTCGCGTCAGGGAAATTGTGTAGAGCTAGCGGCAGCTTCCTCCGACCACACATAGGTCTGGGCCATAAGGTTGCCAGTGGCAGGATGAAAACGTCCAAGAGCATCATCCATCAGCTTGGAATTCAGCAGCGAGGTGTTGTTATCCATTTTCAAAGTCAATACTTCTGATTCATCACTATTTAGCGTGGTATGGCCGCTGCAACCCTTTCCTCCAACTTCTCTAGGAGCAGGGTCGAACACCATATTTTCTTCGGCTGCAAACTCCGCTTCTCTTTGGCAGTAGCTGTCATTTGCTCCAATGTTAGAGTAAACGCACCCTGTTGCCATGAATCAGCCGTCCATGCCATTTTCCAATCCCTCGGTACTAGACATCGAGGATGGGACGCAGGGCTTCCCCTGCAATTTGTGTCAACTTGCCCCACGTGCCTCAACGGATATCTTATTGTCTCAACTCAACACAGCTGGTCCAGTCGGGATGCCCACGATCAGGGATGAAACTCAACAGTAAGCATCGCTCGGCGCAAACGCCTCTAGTGGAGCTGCTGGCGAGGATATCGGGGAAGGTAGGTCCGACAAGCCCTTCCCACCCATTTTGCCTAACAGTGCCTGCACGAGCTGTGAGAAGCGCAAGCTGCGCTGTGATGCCGTGCGACCTGTATGTGGTGCTTGCCATCGTGCATAGAACGCAGCCAAGGCAAATGGCTCTGATCTAACCAGAGTTTCTCCTGGTTCGTGCGAGTGGCCCGACGCTGTAGCGATTGTAAAGCAAGAGGACAAGGCGAAGCGGCGCAGGTGAGGGAGTAAATAGACAAGGGCCTTGCGGACCAGGAGAACCAGCGAGCAGCAGTGCAAAGGACGGGCAATATTTTGGGACAGCAAATTTCAATCTGATCACCAACTCACTGCATCAAAAAGGCTCCGAGCTTATCGTGCCAACCTTTGCAGTGTTCAGCACGATCGCCAGCGTCTGTCATATCACCGCAGCAGACCTGAACGACTTGAATTATGTGGATGGTTCGATCGCTCCCAATCAAGTGTTCTTCCACTTGCATCTTTGCTCCTTGCAAGCGTCGAGCTGTCCTTTTGACGTACATCGCAAGCATCTCGGATTTCCCCCCGCCATTCGATGTTTGCATGGCGATGTCATTATCATTATCGAATAAGCACGACCGCAGTGATGTACACTTTCTGAAAGCTCAACAATTCTGCGTGATAGTACGTGTGGGTGTGATGGAAAACCTAGAGCGATAGAGTCGTCAAAGAATACCATCTTCGAGGACGGGCGCGGGCCGAGCCAGCGGCGGCAGGTAAACCCACCAGGGTTGCAAGTGTCATGAGCTGCAGCAGGACCAGCCCGAAGCATTGGAAGCGGAACTATTAGGTCCAGTGGCATTGACGCTGTCGGTAGCGAGGATGATGCTATCGCTTTCGCGGCCGGCGCGTTCGCGTTCGATTGCTTCCTTGCGCTCGACCAGCTCCTTTGTGATCCGGTAAAACACATCCTCAATACCCGCAGCATTCTCTTTGGCAGATACCTCGCTGACCTTGATGTTGTGCCAGAACACACGCTCGGCTGCGAGCTGCGGATCGTCTTCGGACGACACGATGCCTGCCTGCGCGCCTCGCAGGGAGTCGCGCGCCTGGGAGGGCGACGAGGGAAAGCCGAATCGAGAGACGGAGAGCGGGTTGGCGAAATGACTGATGCGCGAGTTGGTCCGCGTCGGTGGTGTGACCTTGACTTGCGGAATGAGCTGATGTCTAGGATGCGTTGCAGCAACTCCGTCCTCCGCCAGCACAGGGCTCATGAATGCGGACCAGGATTCGATGAGCTGCCTAGCTTCTTCCAGTCTGCAAAGCAATATTGGCATGCAACGAAAGTCAGATTATGTCCCGACAACTGAAATTGTTTCCAGTGGAGGAAACTCACGTGACTTCCCGGTGCTGCTCCAAATCATTCTTCGCGCCGACGATATGGATTGTCAAGTCGTCTCCCATGTTCTTGCGCAGTTCTTCGATCCAGCTGCGCAGATCCACTAAGCTTTTGCGATTCGTGATATCATAGACGATGATCGCCGCATGGCTGCCGCGGTAGTACATCGGTGCCATGCTCCTGAAGCGTTCCTGGCCGGCTGTATCCCAGATCTGTAAGCGTATCTTCGTCCCAGAGACGATCAGGCGTTTGGTCAGGAAGGAAGCGCCGATGGTCGAAGGCATCGATGCAGCACTAAATTGACCCGTCGTATAGCGATGAACGATCGACGTCTTCCCTACGCCTTGCGAGCCTAAAATCACGACTTTGGCTTCGAGTGCACCTGCGCCAATGTTGGCGCTCGTGCTTGGGCGAGCGCTGGGACGCGTGGGAGGCCGGATACCACCAGCTGACGATGGTAACCCATCGGCTGCGGGCGAACTAGCGGCATGGGCGACGCCTCCAACGCCTCGCAAAGAAGACCTGTGCATGCGTTCCTGATGTTGGGACGCTCGAGCTCGGCTGTCGTCTCGATTGTTGTTGAGCTGGCTCTCTGCGAAGGAATGCGCAGATCTCAGCATGCCGTCGCTACTTCTTCCTTGAGTATCCGCGCTGCTCGCTCCATTGGTAGACTTAGGCGGAGAGATTGGTGCCTGCTGCTGCCCGGCGCCAGCGCCTGGGCTTGAGAAACCTGCTTTTCCGCTCCCTGCCGTGGCTCCTGCTGAAGAATTTTTGGTAAAGGTTAGATTCAGCCCGATAGCGCCCAAGCTGTTCTGCAAAGACGGGTGAAGCCGTCTCGGTTGCACGTTGCTCGGTGCGGCATTGTTGATGGTGTTGTTGTTCCTCATGATGCTGCTGGCGCTAACTCTGCCTAGCGACGAGTGGTGTTGATGGCCAGAGGATGTCGAGGCAGCTGCCCCTCGCCCATCAGATTGTGGACGCTGGCCGACAAGATCCCGCAGGCTCTCGATGCGCGCTCTGGGCTCTTGCGTGCTGGGTGCGTAGGCATACTGCTGCTGCTCCTGGTGTTGTTGCCTTGCAGAAGACCCAAGGAGCGGAACGGTCAACGGCGGCGCTCCTGAGAGCGGGGGAGGTTCGCCCTTGCCCCCGCCGACAAGGGCAGCCGTCTTGCTGCGATGTAGCTGCGCGTGTCCAAGTTGCACAGATTCCGGTGGTTGCTGTTCATTGGGCCTATTGTATGTCGACAGTGCGGAAGAAGTCCCTGCAGCATCGGGGGAGGCGAAGGTCGGGAATGCGAGTAATGTGATTCCACATTGGGCCGCAACACCCTCTGCTGCAGATTCGCGCAGTTTGCCCAGTTCGCGGCTGTGTGGACTGCCGCTGCTACCGCTGCCATTGCTGTTGCTCTGCTGGCGAGCGTGTGTACTCGAAGAGTGCTTCATAGCGACAAGTGCCTCTTGATGCTTGCTTTGCACAGCGAGCAGCACGCCCTCAGCCGACTGGCTACGGTTGCGATCTCGGGATCCGCCTCGATTCTGCCGGACCCCTCTAGGCTTGTTGCTGTTCGTGCTGCTGCTGCTGTTTTCGAGCGCCCGCGCGAATACAGAGCGGGGAGAAGACGGAAGTGTGGGTGCGTTGTCCTTGTTTCCCTCATCATCCAGCTCTGTCGCTGCTGAGGTCGAAGAGGATGAGGACGGCTGCTGCGCGGCGAACCCGGACGAGGTCGAGGCCGTAGATGCGCACGTAGAGCTACTTGACGCAGAGCCGCCTGCAGTGCTCCCAACACTGCTTGAGGTGAACGCCTCCGCTTCTTTTCCAGTATTGGAAAGGTTGGCAGTGTTTGCGACTGCTGTTGCTGACGATGATGCTGCACCGAACGCAGAAGAAATTTGCTCCAGAGATACGACAGCTGCAGGGGAAGGCTGTGCAGTGTGAAAGCTCTTCACTTTGCCGTTTGTCAGCGAACGCAGGCGCTCCCGAGTTCGCGCAGTGCTGCTTCGATGCTTCCTGACATTCTTGTTGATATTGCTGCTCTTGGCCTCTTCGCGGCCCTTATCGCAGATGCTGGTGCCAGTGCCAGAACCGCTCCCGCCATCGTGTAATCCAAAACTGCCGTCGCCATCATGCGAGGTGCTCCGCGCATGCATCGCTGCGAACTTTACTGTCCATGCACAGTCAACTTTGGGTGATGCTGCACCTGTCGTGGTATAGACCAGTTGGGCGCCAGGTCAGGACTTGAGCGACTCAGGAGCCCCGAAAGCAGTGATGAGTAGCGACGGGGCGCGACCGCGCTGCGCCCTCCTGAGTTTTGGCACGCAGCAGCCGAGCGCTGGTCTCGCTGAGCGAATCTCTAATCAAGCAAAGCCACGAAGCATCAAAGGCAGCATCCTACAGGACTGAGAGAGGGCCTTTTGCGGTGTATGGTGTTGATGGAAAGTGGTGAGTGATGAAGGTCAGGCGGCGAGAGCAGATGTCTCTTCAACATGTATACAAGTCGGTGTTGCCATCTCAGCCGCAAAACTCATGGATACGGTGTGGCGCGCTCTAAGCCCTCGCGCTCATCTACTCCCTCCTGAGCGGTTCCTATACAACACATGAAGGAGTCGCAGTTGCGCACTTCGTTCGCAGCAGGTGTTCTCGCAGTCCTTTGTGCTAAAGGTGCGCTGAATATTGTATGGAGGCTAGCGCCGACGTTGATAGCCATTCAGGAAAGGAATGGGCCTTTCAAGGGAGCTAAATGCAGGAGCGAGGAGCTTCTTGCTCATGTCTATCCTGAAAGGACATAGCGCCTCTTCCTACTTTTGTCCTTCCTTTGGCGGTGGAGGGCTGATGGGCTGTCAATTTCCTCCAGAGGTCCAGCATGTTTACATCTTCGCAGGCGATTGATACATGAGTGTGCTTCAAAGTCATCAGTGTGCATCCTCTGGGCGCCCAGGTGCATCCATGCCCCGCTGCCCACACCCCTCCCCTGGATGGAGCAATTTGGCCGGTAAACACTAGTTGGGGTTCAAGTAGCTCGGCAAGCTTACTACGACAATGGAATAGCGCGCGATATGTGCATTGAGACCAAGACCGTATGAATCTTTATTCGGCTTTGCTATGTCAAGCTTGTTTCGGGATGAATGCACCTCGGCCTGGTTAGAGAATTTAACGATCAGACGTACAAGTGGGAGCGTTGAAACTGCCATGACCCATCAAGCATCACGGTGACCTCGTTTTCCAAGTCGGTATGGCTTGACACGGCCTGGTCCATAGGGAGGCCTGCAGTGTTGGTTAGAAGGGGCGTACCGAAGCAGATCCGATAGCGACAAGTAGAAGAAATAGTCGATAATGGGCGGATGCTATGATGAAAGAGCGCGTATGTGATGCAGGGGCTCCGTAAAGGTATCAACTACGACGTCGATGTATCACTGTACACACTTCATTCCGCAATGGCATTTCACATCTACGCGACCACCCTGGTCACTCTTAGCGGGTCTTGTTCTTCGCCGCTTGGTAGATCCAGTAGCGACAGAACGGGACGAGCAGGAGAGGCCATCCCCACAGCAAGGGCCAGTGACCATGGCGAACAACGAGGCGGGCCTCGGCGATGACGGCACGAGTCAGCTGCAAGACCTCAAGGGCATCCCCATCGGCCAGCTTTCCACGTCTGTGACCGCCGCTCTGAATCGCAAACAACGCAAACTCGACGTTGAGTACTACAACTCAGGCTCCTCTTTTCTGGCGCTGCACTCCGAAGTGCAGTTGTCACTCTCGTTGCTCGACTCGTTGTCATCCTTCCTGTCCTCCTTTCAGAAAGATCTGTCCCATGTTTCGGGCCACATTTCCGACCTGCAGGATCGCTCACATGCGCTCGACGCTCGCTTAGTCGGCAGGCGGCAGTTGGATCGGCTGCTGAGCAATCTAATCGGGCAGGTAGCGCTCAGCCCCAGGCTTGTCGATCTCTTCTTTGACTCGGAGCCGAAACAAGGTGGCTGGTTGGAAGCTTGTGAAGACCTGGAGAGGGTGCTGGATCAAACGCAGAGCGTCGCTCAGCTCGCCAGCAACCATGCAGCGACAGCGGCAGGTGCCGCCGCCACAACGACAACCCATCATTCGACACCGATGTCCGCCGTGCTACCTTCGACACCATCAGGCGGCACCGCGGCGGCAACAGAATCTGCCGCCAATGCAGCCGGTGCTTACACGGCCCTTCCTCCCGAGTCACGCATCCTCCTCGAATCACGGACACTAGCGCTCTCCTGCCTATCGATTGCAGTGCGCAAGCTGCGACCGTACTTAATATCTTACTTCCATCCCTTCAAGACGCAAATTAGCACCAACTTGCAGGTCTTGCAAACGTCTGTTCTACTCAAGCCTGCACATCGAAATCTCTACGCCTTCCTTGCCAGACAGGCACCGCGTGTTGCGATCGACGTACAGCGCGTCTACCTTGCCGCTGCAAGGCTCTACTTTGAGACGGGCTTCAGGAGGTACACGCGAGCTCTGGAGAAGATCCGAGCGCGCAGTGTCAGATTTTCCGGTTCCGGTGGCAGAGCTGGGGCTGGCGAGCAAGGTGCAGGTGATGTTTCCGCATCTATCCCTGCTGCTGCAAAGAGCAGCAATCTACCAGCTGCTCCCACCCCCACTTCCTCAGCAGGCAGTGCGGCAGATATGCTCATCGGCGACACCTCGCCCAGCAGCATGAGTGCCGTCGCACTTTCGCTCCTCGCGCGAGCCGGCGGTGGTAGCGCAACAGCGAAATACATCGAGCAGCTCGACAAGGAGGACAAGCTGTTCATTTTAGATGACGAACGCTTCGCCCAAAGCCAATTCGATGGGCCCGGCGTCGTTCTCGCTTACATGGCAGATAATCCATTCTTTGTGAGTCGTCTCCTACCTCCGGCCGCGAACAAGATATTTCATTTTGCGCTAACGATGTGGCATTTTACAATACGCAGAAGGCGACACCCGAGGTACTTTTCCGCTCGATGGCCCTCACCTTCCTTGATAATGCTTGCTCAGAGTACACATTTCTCGTGCGATTCTTCGAGTCTCTCCCACCGCCACGACACAAGGCAGGCCCATCGCGCTCGCTGCAGGGAGACATGCGAAGTGCAATGGCTGCATCAGTGACGCCGCGCACAAGTATCGCGGACAGCTCGCGCCCGAGCCTCGATCTATCGCGTTCCGGTGGAGGCTCACGAGCGTCGACGTTCCTCAACGTCGCGTCCCCCACCGCGGAAGGTGCAAGCAATATGCCCATGACGCCGGCCGCGCAGCAGCAGAACCGCCAACAGCAACATTCGAAGACTTCACAACAGCCTCCGCACAGCGCACGCACCGCAACGTCGGTAGGGACAGACTACACCAGTCCGGCACCCGAAGAAAGCGCGAGCGTTTTTGGGGGCCGAGCCGAAGATCACGACGGTGAAGATGAAAGTGGCATGCGCTCTGCCATCACTGCAGATGGCGCGTTCGAAGCAGAGGGTTCGCCAGCGGATGACTTTGGACACACAATTGTCAGACTCACGCTCAAGGAACAGCGGGCGAGGAAAGGTAAAGGCGTGGAAGATGAGCTGTGGAAGCAGGTCATGGAGCCTGTTCTAGGGCACTGGACGGTAAGTTGGGGTGTGTAGATGGTTTGACTGAAGCTGAGGCTAATATATACCCATCTTTCGGTCAGACCTTCACCAAAGCACTGCTCAGTTCTACGCCACCCCCCCCTCTACTCTCGCTGCTCTGCATGGTGAAGCTCAACGAGGCATTGATGGCCGCCGCGACCGCGCGCGGGGCAGCATCTGTGCTGCAGGGCCCGCTTCTGACATTCAAAATTAACGCCTGGCCATTGATCCAGCGGTCGTTCGACGAGCATATTGGGAGCCTGCGCAAAATGATGACAAACTACGGCATCAGCACAGCTGGCCGATCGCATATCGGCGGTGGCAGCAGCAACATCAGCGGCGGTGGCAGCTCGACCGGGTCCAGCACCGCGGGAACTGCAGCAACAGCAGCGGGGGTTGTAGCGGGCTTGACGAGTTGGTCCGGCCTGACGGGCCTGGTCAACGCCGCGGCAAATGCAACAAGTAACTTTAGCACCGCAGAAAAGCTCGCGATGATCCGGTTGGTCTGCACGCGCTACGCCAGACTGTTCCTATCGCTCCTCCAGCTTTCGGACGAACAGAACGAGACGATGCTGTTCGGCAGCGTGCAGCGCTTGCGCGATGAGGTTGAGTGGCTTGCAAAGGAAGGTGCAAAGGTCGTCGCGAAGGAGCAGGCTAAAAAGGATGGCGCGGGGGTGCAGCCGGAAATGGAGATTCTGGCGGATTACTACGACGCAGTCTGCAAAGTGCTTTCGGTGAGTTGCACAAGTAATGAGAAGCTCGACATGATTCGAGCATGCGCTGATTTGATCTGATCGTTCCTGGTGACGTTCGCAGGACCCTGGCGGACGAGTATCAGCCTCCCTCCCGCGCGTCCAGTCCGAACTGTCGCACTGGACAGAATTGCGCATCGCATTGGTCTCATAGCCCATGTAGCCTATACCCACCGTTGGTGCTCCGTTCATGGATACTCTTCAATCAAACGAGCCTCTCCAGCCGGGCCTCTTCGTGCGACCTTGCTCTCTACCACTTGTCAGATCCTCGCAATGTTTACGTTGAGACATGTGCTACAAGCGTTTCTCTTATGCGCTGCCTGTTAGCAGATCCGACAGCTTCTTTTCGACATCCGAAGCGCTCGCCCCTTCGAGCTCGACAGACTTCTCGACCCCTCGATCTAGCCGCAGAGGATACGAATTCGGTCGTCAGTCACCACCTAAGCGAAGCGTCGGAGATGTTTCGGCGAGCGGCCCATGACGACACACTCACCGAATCTCGCGAATGCTCGCGCTGGTGTCCCGCTTGCTTCCCGGATCAGGATGGGAAGGTCTGGATTAGAGGACTTAAGCAAGCTGTAGTTCGATTGGATGTATTGCCTGTCGAGTGAGAATAAGAATACGGATCAGCCACTGAGCGTGGTGCTGCGATTCCATCACTCGGAGGTGGCAATCCGAGCATCCCATGGCAGGCATCCAGGGTTCGGAGAAGGGGAAGTCCTGTGCGTGCCCTACCCGACTCCTAAATAGGCTCAGGCACTCACCTCAACCCGGCCGACCTGGGTCCGGACTGGCAGAGGTGCAGCCGCACCTCTTTGAGGGCCTGCGGCAGGGCCTTCGTGACTGCTTTTGAGGCCATGTTGGCTTGTTTGTCTTATATGTCTTGCGTCCGTGAATGCTGCTTGCTGAATGAGGAAGAGGGATCGTGACCAAGCCAATCAGTCGACAAGTGAGGACTGTCAATTGAAGGCGCGATAGCATGAGGTGCCGTGCATGACGGGTGTTGATTTTCGTACCATAAGTTGTTGCTTCTTCGTACCTTGACAAGCCCTTCAACCACGTTCCGCTACACTCTTCCAAGTACGAAACACAACCTGGGCACAAGTTGCTTCGTCTTCTTCAACTGCTGTCCACCCTGCTTTCGTTCAACCGTACATCATATATACCCGTTCTTCCATATTCTACGACGTGGGAACGGCGCACAGGATCTTCAGCTCGATCTAGGTCATCATTTGAGGTACCAAATCTTTCTTAATCTTCATTGAATACACACTTTTCCTGGGGGTT